>NW_018164622.1:192358-209160 GCF_001263595.1 Phalaenopsis equestris | reverse complement strand
GAAGAGCGTTTGATTCAGTTTCGGTGTGGATTTCGTTAAGGGCTTCTGGCCTTTCATACCTGCTTCATGCTTTTCTTTGTTGAGCGGTGTCAGATCCGAAACGTTTCTCCTAACAGAAAGAGGATTTGGGTTCCGGGAGCTGGTGAGTGATTCAGGAGGCCGGAGTGTGTTCGCCGTTTAGGGTGATTGAGTGTTGAGATTGGATATGGGGACGATGAAAGTGGGGAAGGAGGATGACAAATCTATGAGACCCATGTTTCCGAGAGTTCATGTGAACGATACGGAGAAGGGAGGGCCGAGAGCGCCTCCGAGGAACAAGATGGCTCTCTATGAGCAGCTGAGTGTTCCTTTGCAGAAATTTAGTTCGGCAACTCTCCCGCCACCTAAACCTGGCAGCGCGGTTTCTTCTGCGTCATCGAAGCAGGTCTCGTTTCTCTTTAGATGTAAATTTTGGCTGATGAAATTTTGTTGTAAGCTTTCAGCTAATTATAGTGCTTACCTTTCTGTGATTATGAAGTTAATGTTGTTCGGTGAACCTGCTCGTGAGCTATACTTCTTTGGGCTTGAAATGATCCCATTCTAAAATACCTTTGCCATAGTGTTATAACTGTTTTTTGAATATCAAAGGAGACGGAAGAACAATTAAAATGCACTTTTAAGCTCGTTTATTTATTTATTGTTTCAATTAGTATGCGATTATTTTTCTGTTATCTGAGTCCAACTGTATCAACTTGTTCTCTTACAGCTTTTATATAGAAATAGCTAGTTACAACTTCATGTTTTTGAAAATATTCTTTATTGCGGGTTCAATTTTGGGCATGGTTTATAAAATCCTTGCAAATTTCCTTTTGTTTTAATTTTTAGAACTGTCTGCCCTGTATTTATTTATTGCCCGATATCAAAGATAGTGAAAAATATATGCATAAACTAGCTAAACAAAGAGAGAAGGGAAGTAAAGATTTAATTCAAGTAAAGTGTATTAAAGATGAAAAATTAAAAAAAAAAGCTTTTCTTAGAGGAAGGTATTCAACCTAGGAGGGCGAGCTATTTTGATAAACTTATCAATGAAGTTTCTGAAAATAAGATCGACTATAGTGATTTTAATATCGTTAATAATGATAAACTTTTTATTTTTATTGCCCCATTAGTAAAAAGAAGTTAAGGAGGCTTTGAAAAAACCACTAAAAAACCAATGGTGTAAAATCAGTTGGAACTAATGATATTCCAATTAAAGTGTGAAATTATTTAGGAGATTTAGGAGCTTTTTTCTTACTAAATTCTTTAATTTTATTTTGAAAACTAAAAAGATGCCTGAGGAGTGGAGGAAGAGTATTTTGGTCCTGATTTTTAATAATAAATGGGATGCAAAATATCATACAATATATAGAGGAAAATAGTTGATATGTCATACTTTAAAGTCATAGGAGAGGGTAACTAAACATATGTTAAGACGTGATACAAAGATTTTTACATAATCAGTTTAGGTTTATGTCGGGTAGGTCTGCTATTTAACCCATACCTTTATTGAGAGATTTGATGAAGAAGTACAAAGTGAGTAATGAGGATCTACATATGATGTTTATTGATTTAGAAAAGGCTTATTATAAAGTTTCAAGTGAAGTCCTTCTGAGATTTCTAGAGAAGAAATGTGTTGATATGACTTATATTCAAGTCATTAAAGATGTGCATACTAGAGCTGTTATTTGTGTTTGGACAGGAGGATTGACCAATTATTTTCTTATTTAAGTTGGATTACATCAGTTGTTGTATGCTTTTAGTTGATGATATATTTCTTGTGGATAAGATTACATAAAGACTTTAGGAAAAACTTGAATTATGGAGATCTACATTGAAGTCTTTGGGCTTTCTTTTGAATAAATCTAAAACTAAATACATGGAATATGATTTTAGTAATAGTAGCTCTAGTGTCACCGTTGTAAGTTGGGCCGATTGTTCAAAGTGATGGTGATTTAGATGGGGATGTTATTGGTAGAATTCAAGTTAGTTGGTTTGAGTGGAGCAATGCATCGAGCCTATTACATGATAAAATGGTGGTGGGACCTGCAATGTTCTTTGGCGTGCGATGTTGGCCTTTAAAAGAGAAGCATTAAATAAAGTTAAGTGTTGCTAAGATGAGAATGCTTAGGTGGATTGGTGGCTTGGAAATTAGAGACAAAATGCGAATTGAATATATTCGTGATAGGGTTGGTGTAGCTCCAGTGGCGGACAAAATTAGAGAGAGTTGTTTTAGATGGTTTGGTCACATTAAACATTAACCATCTGATGATCCGATTAGGAAAGTAAATGTTTTAGATTCAACTTATATATAGAAAGGCAGAGGTAGACCTAAAAAGACTTTTAATATTGTATAAAAAATGATCTTAATCTATTAGAGTTAAATGAAATATGACACTCAATAGGATACAATGGAGAAAAAAGATTCACGTAGCCGACCCACTTAGTTGGATAGAAAAGTATTGTTTAGACTGAAAGGAAAATTTTATAAGACGGTGGTGAAACCTGCAATGCTCTATGGCGCTGAATGTTGACCTTTAAAAGAGAAGCATAATACTAAGCTAAGTGTTGCAGATGAGAATGATTAGGATTAGGTGGATGAGTGGCTTTACGCTTAGAGACAAATGCGAAATAAATATATTTGTGATAGAGTTGGTGTAGCTCCTATGACAGACAAAGTTATAGGTTAGAGGAAGTCGTCTTAGATGGTTTGGTCATATTAAACATCGACCATTTGATGATCTGATTAGGAGAGCAGACGTTTTAGATTTAACTTATGTTAAGAAATGCAGTGGTAGACCTAGGAAAACTTGGGCTTATTGTATAAAAAAATGATTATAATTTATTAGAACTAAATGAAAATATGACACTAAATAAAACGCAATGGAGAAAAAGGATTCATGTAGCTGACCCCACATAGTGGGTTTAAGGCTTTGTTGTTGTTGTACATTGGATTAGACATTAGTTAATTTAATAGATGCCATTTGACCATTAAAAAAAATGGTGAAAATTCCATTTTGTTATTGGGCTCCTTTCTTGCGTGTAGGTTTAATGTTTCAAATAAAATATTTGTATTCACATTGTATCTTAATATATATTATATTGAATAATAGTTTAAGTTTATATTTTGTATGAAAATATCAACAAAAAGATATTATTCATTTTTTATTATCACATCCATCAGAAGTGCCTACTTTAGATGGATAAAATTTATAAACTCCATCTCTTTACAATAAAATAATTAATACTTAGAAATTAACAAATGAGAAAATACTATTTAATGCTTTATTGAGTGATACTGAGATAATAATTTTGGAGGATCGCTTTTTATATTGCTTTCTCAAAAAGTTTTATATTTATGTCATTCTGTTATCCATTGCATGGGACTATTTTAAAAGGATAAAATTGATAAACCCCTTCTCTTTTGAACAGCAAATAAAATAGTCAAATAAATGAAAATTTATATTATTGTGATTGAGTTCTCAACTTATTTTAAGCTTTAATTAAAGATATTTTTGATTCCAACTTTATAATAGTTAGAAAAAGGAAAACCATTGTCAATTCATTCTTTGTATTAATCGTGGAGAAAAACAATAATTAGAAAGTGTGTGTGTGTGTCTGTTATTTTTTATGTTCGTCACTTAAATTGACAATCTCTATATTGGGAATTACATTCCATGTTCTATCCCTGCTCCTGTTTGTGTCCTTCCTCTTTTTCTGAAATTTCTTTTAAGTATTTAATGGGTGCCATTTTCTCTTAGGCTACCTTATTTTCATGGCATTATTCTTCAATTTTAAAGTTAAATACATAGTCTATACCCGGCTTTTTTCTATTGATATTCACAAGTGCATTTTGGCGACAGGGAGGCACTAATGAAAGGACTGCACATTCTCCATTTTTTCGACCTCATTCAATGCCTCTCTCTTCAGCTGACAAAACTTATTCGCAGTCATCTGATGGGAAAAGTAGCAAAACCAGGGGAATTGACTGTGAAAGAACTTCTAGTGCTGCAGGATCAGGTGCTGAAGGTACTGCCTTCAAAGTAGGTGACTTTACAGGCGGAAAAAATTCCCTTAAAGCAAAGTTTGATGATGATAATGATGATTTTAGAGTTCCAACTTTAGCTCCATCTGAAGTTGTACCACATTCAAAGAATGCACCTTTGGCTGAGATAAGCAAGCCATCCTTTTTTTGTGCTACGAAAGTTCAGATCTCTTCCACTCTTGATTCTTCCATCCATGTTTGGAGTCCTTCTAGTAAGGCCATTTATGAAGCCAATGCTTCGGGAAAATTACGAAAAAGGCATGAAAGAATTCACGCTGAAGAAGAGTTTAGAGAAAACATTTCAAGCGAAGATCCAGAAGCTGGTGAGATACTTGCTGGTCCTTTAAAAATTTCCTTGGCACCTTCAGATAAATGTGCTGAATTCAAAATGAAGTTTTTTGATAAAACAGGTCAACACAACGCCAGGATGGGCAATGATTTGTCCCAAGATGGTTCTCTTGAAAACAGGAATGCTCACAAGATTCAATGCACATTAAGTACTGGGTTGTCATTTGGATATAGTCAAAGAAGCTTTGATGAGAAAGCAGGTGGGCCAGGTGAGTTGAAAGATACTGAACGAAGCGTTGAAGTTTCGGAGGCCTCAATGATAGATTCCATTTCAGTATCAGATATATCTCCTGATGATATCGTAAGAGTAATTGGCCCTAAGCAGTTTTGGAAGGCAAGGAGAGCAATTGTGAAGTAAGTGAAAATTTTTATTGTGGTGTTGACATGGTGGTTTCATAAAATTGCTGGTTTTACTTGTTCATTTGGTGCAGTACTTTTGACTATAAGCTTGTTATAGAGCTTTCATTAACTTGGTCTTCATTTTTTATAGAACTTGATCTTTCGCATCTCGTACAATTATGTTATTCTGAGCAGCTTATAATCATATCTTCTTCTCTTGCAGATGAGGGCATACATATTTCTATTTGTATGTATATTATTATTTTGTGCATAGAATCTAGTCATTAATATATATTAGCTAATATGAGATTTTTTGTTGAGATGAACTAAATGATTGGCTAAGGCTGATGGAGCCGTTGATTAAATACATTCCACTGAATTTCCTATCTCCGACATTGCAAGTTTTTACTTCTTTTCTGAAAGCTGATAGTGCCGTTGATCCGGATTTAAAATTATGCTACTTGTTTTTGAGTCATTTTTCGTTTATGAAGCCCTTAAATCAACAAATTGTATATAGTACCGTACATACATTAGAGTATGAAGTACTAGGTAATATATTAACATTTTAACCTACTGACATGTTAAAATATAACATATTAACATGCCCGTTTAGTAAAAAGTAATAAATTGTACAAAGTAGCAAGTAAAATGTCAACATTACTAATATCAGAACATGAAGTTAAAAGTGTTGTATGAACATCAAAATAAGATAAGGTATTATTATAAGAACTAACAATATAATTATGTAAAATAAATCTAGCACCATAAGTCTCTCTCTCTCCTCTTGTTATTAAACGTTGAAGTAAGAACATAATAATTAATCATCCCTTAAGATTAAAATCTCTAAAATCAGAAGTTCCTAGCTCTCTCAACACTTAGCGTTTCTAGAGTAGAATAATCTTCAGACTGAATTGCTTTGTCTCATGTTTTGTTCTCCTATGTGTCAAATTCTTCTAATCTGTTCTTTTTGTCTTCAACCTCAGCCATCATTTTCTTCCTTAATCAATTTTAATCAATAAATAAAGGTTACAACTTCAAATACCTAAATTCTTATGTACATCTATAAGTATATATAGTTAATTTACATCTATAAGTATATATAGTTAATTTCTAACTGATTTGTGTTACATCTACTTATTTTACTTGTGTTCCCATTGAAGAATTCAGCATTGGGATATTTTTATTGTGAATCGGATGGTGTAATTTCATTAATTTTGAAGGTAGACCTTTATGTCTCTCTAATTTTTCTTTGAATTTTTTAAACATAGGTCAATGAGATTGTTGAGGGAACTAGTATGAAAACAAAATTGGCACGCATTTAAGGAGATTGTAGTAAGCAACTAAATTTCAAATGAGCTCTGTCAAATCTCTTTGTTGACACCTTTGTTGAAGTTTCTTGATCTATTTTCTCTTTTGATTTTTAGTTTTTCTGCTTGATGCCTTCTTTTTCATATGGATTTTGATCTTTGGGTTGACTTTCTATAGCATAATGTAGATCTTAGGATCCTTAGATCTTTCTTGAGAGCTGTTGATGATTTCTCATCATCTTTTTTGGCATCAATTTAGTGGGAGTTTTGATTGATCTCGAATTTTATCTCGGAGTAATTGATATATATATATATTTATTTTGTTTTAACTATCTTATTTGCTTTATACTTCTGATTTTGTGTAATATTGTCAGCTTTGTTGTCAGACAATCGAGTATAAAATTTTATCGTCGTAGGAGTCACAGGAGGAATTGTAATGATTTGACTTAATGATCGAGCTACAGTTGAGAATTAGAAGGTGATGTGATTTTAATTGATTATCAAGCTATTGCTGATCTTGGTTGTGTTTTGAGCTTGAGAGTATGTTTTTTTAGTGAGCATGCTTTATGCATTTGATTTATTTGAAGGATTTTATTTTTATTTGATTTATGATTAATTTTTAAGGATTGAGAAAAGTGTTTGGTGTAAATAAAGGGCATTTGATTTAGGGACATCCATAGTTGTCAATGGTGAATAGCATGCTATAATGCAAAGCCTAAGCACATTGTGTAGCATTGCCATTTAAAATATGATGTAAAATAGTAAAAAAGCTTGGATAAATACGTAACTAAATGTATATGAACATTTATGAAAGATAAATAAGTTGAAAAATAAACTTTATCATAATGAAAATTGAATTTATAAACATAAAATATCTATTATGATGTTAAATGTTAATGCATGATCTAAGTGCTCATTGCTCAATCATTGAAAGTTCAAATATCATTATTTTTATTGTAATAAAAAATTTTAACTTAATAAAAAAATTAAGTATATGTGTATGTATTTATGGATGGAACCTAAGCATTCTCAGCTCGTCAACACTTTTAAAGGCCAACATTATGCGACATAGAGTCTCACCATCATCTAATAAAATTTTTCTTTAAGTCTACGCGGTACTTTGCTATCACACAATAGGACCAATGCATTCCTTCTACTTCAACTAACAGCTTGAATTCTACTAATAACATTCCCATCTATATCACCATCACTTTGAACAATAAAACCGAGATATCTAATGCATTCACACCTCTTATAATTTGATCACCCATAGTTATAACTCTATCTCTAGAGCTACTACTACTAAAATTACATTCCATATATTCAATTTTAGCTATACTCAAGCGAAGACATTTATACTCCAACGTAGACCTCCATAATTCAAGTTTTTTTTTAGCTTTTTCTCTAATCTAATTCACGAGAAGGATATCATCAACGAAAGCATAAACCAAGGTACATCCTCCTATAAATATTCAGTAAGTGCATCCATAACTAAAGCAAAAAGATATGCTTTAATTATGAGCTTAAAGTCGATCCCTGATTTAATCCAACTAAAATAGAAAAATACTTAATCGATCCTCCTCTTCGAACACAAGTAACAATTCTAGTATGCATATCTTTAATGACTTGAATATAAGTCGTATTAACACCTTTCTCTTCTAGAACTCTCTAAAGAAACTCTCTTAAGAACCTTATCGTAATTTTTTTTAATTCAATAAAAATCATATGTAGATCCCTCTTACTCTCTCTATACTTCTCCATCAAACCTCTCAATAAATGTATAGCTTCCATGGTAAACTTGTCCGATATAAATCCAAACTGATTATGAGAAACCTTGTATCACGTCAACCGATGTTCAGTTACTCTCCCATAATAATGTAGGACACATCAACATAATTTCTGTATAATTTGCACACTCTTGCGCATCCCTTTTATTTTTAAAGAATAGAGAACAAAGTACTTTTCCTTCACTCAGACATTTTTTTAGCTTTTAAAATAATATTTAAAAGTTTAATAAGCCAATAAATTCCCAAATCTCCTAAATATTTTCACACATTTAGTGGGATATCATTAGGTCCTACTCATTTTTCACCTTTGGTATTTGTTAGCAAAAAAATACTAAAAAAATACTAAAATAGTAGAAACAATAGATAATTATCCTTGATTTTATGTAATCATCCTATAATCAAATCACAAATTCCAGAAATTCATAATTAATCTCTCTTTTTAATCTAGTTGGATAAGAACTTGTCACAAGGCACAACTTTCTCTTTTGTGACGACCTTCCTTTTGATTAGGAGTATCGGATTTTGCAAATTGCTTGTGTCTGACACATTTGTTCAATTTGACGCGACTGTTGATAGTCTCCACATAACCTTGTGTGCTTGATTCAACTGATTGAGCATTAATAACATACAAAAGAGCGCACAAAAGAAATGATATGCTGGTGGTTGCATTTGTAGAAGGAATATAGAAAATATGGAAACAGGAAGGAAAAATTATTGTAACAATAACCATTTGACTCGGTGGCACTTTTGAAAAACTATAAACAATGAAAAGCAACATTACCCCATTGCAGTGTAGTGGCCCTATGAACTGACCAGTGTGGCGTGATCTATGAATTTTTAAAACATAATTTGTTCTATCATTAACAAAAAATAATTGAATGAAAGCTTAGAATTATAATAATGATTTATTACGCCAAGAGAGAGAGAGAGAGAGAGAGAGAGAGGTGGGTTGGTGGGGGGTGGGAGTTCATATTATTTAGATTTCGTATATTGGGATCGTTTTTATTGTTTTTCTATTTATTTTTTAAACTTCTGTTCATTTATTAAGGAAGGAAAGCTAATACAAAAGGGAAAAGCGTGAATTCAAGTAAAGAAAAATAGTTTATGAAGACTTGGCCTAAACAAGCTAAAACTAAAATAAATGTCTATTTAAGAAAGACATCCAGTAAAACAGTCACAGTAACGCTGGTAATCTCAATGAGATTCATTAAACCAATTCTCATTCTCATCATTAAACATGCCTAGGTACCAAGCGTCCCATAGAGCTTGCCAATAATACTCAGGTTGCAAAATGCCTCATTCATATGTGAAATCTAGTCAACCAGAATCCAGAGCTAGTTATTACATACATCTGT
Source organism: Phalaenopsis equestris (assembly GCF_001263595.1). NCBI lineage: Eukaryota > Viridiplantae > Streptophyta > Magnoliopsida > Asparagales > Orchidaceae > Phalaenopsis > Phalaenopsis equestris. Next base: position 199,964 of record NW_018164622.1, on the reverse strand, counting down.
CTTTCACCTATTACTCCTGGCAGAAAGGCCATCATCTTGAGAAGAAGATAAACTGACAGCAAACAACAATTCCTCAGGTAAAGTTTGAAGGAACACAAGGAGTCATCACCGACATTTTTTTCAACAAAGCACTTGGTAACATCCAAGTCCGAAGTCAAAACAACACCCTATTTTTTATAATTGAAATATATTGAAGTTTTCTCAACTGTTATAGAGGAACCCGATTTTGAAGGATTAACCTTTGAGATTCACAAGAAAAGAGCGAATAATTCACCACTACGCATTTCCTCTAGAAAGACATCCCCACAGGGAGAGATGCAACCATTAGTGGTAATATGGTTGGAAATTCTGACACAGTTGTATCAATGCAACAGTTGTGTAGATGTAGAAGGTACATTGCGACTAGGTTTTTTGCTTTATTGAGTCCTTAAAGATGGCTGCATGTTTCTCTTTTATCTGCAATGCACTATGCTTCATAATAAATGTCTACTCTTCCATTATTAGTAAATGGATTACAGATATCCTTATTCTTGCTCTTATTTTGGATTCCCTTTTCAGAGAACTTATTTCTTGAACATGCTAATACTTATTGCAATACTTTGATTTTGAACTGTTTCTCATCTCGTAACAATATGAGCTTGACATATTTTTTGATTTTTATTTGTTCCTTTCTTTTTTTTATATAATTTACAATTTAATTCCTTTGCAGCCAACAGAGAGTCTTTGCGATTCAAGTTTTTGAGCTGCATAGATTGATAAAAGTTAGTTCATCTCAACCCAATTATGCAACTGAGTTTTTGCTTTATTGTTCATCATTATGGACATTGCTAATTACAATCGGTGAAGAATAATTATTTTTACTAAACAGGTCCAGAAGCTATTTGCAGCATCACCGCATCTACTTTGTGACGATTCTGATATTATTACAGCCCCGCCCAAAGTAATTTCAAAGAACCTTCCTATTCCATCCATCTTAAAATCCACACCACAGAGAACTTATTCCTCCCAAAAACAGACCCAAGACGCAGCTCCTCAGCTAGAAAAGGCAGCTCCTCCCCCTCTTCAAATTCAAGAAAGAGATCCCAACAAAGAACTCTGTCCACTTCCCAGAAATGTTCCTGTTACCTCTAACACCCATTTGATCCCCATGGCTCCAGATAACCGACAAAATCCATGGTGTTTCCAACCTCCTAATCAATGGTTGATACCAGTTATGTCACCCTCGGAAGGTCTCATTTATAAACCTTATAGTGGTCCTTGCCCTCCTCCTGGATTTATGCCTCCTCTCTACGGAGGCGGCTTCATGAATTCACCTTACGGTTTTCCTTCATCTCACCACCAACAAAACCACACACTCCCCGTCCCTCCACAAGTCGGCCCAAACTACTTTCCAGCTCCTTATGGCATTCCTATGGTGAATCCCGTTGTTTCCGCCTCTGCTGTCGAGCAAGTAAGCCCTCTAACCAACATAAAATCCGACGTACGCTCCTTGCAGTGCTCCCAAAGTTCGTGCAACAAATCATTCAACAAAAGCGAAGCATTGTCTGGTTATCCTACAAAGAATAATCCATCTTTAAAAGATTACGAGCTTCAAGCGAGCACGGCAAGTAGTCCATGTGATAAGGCACAAGGAGAAGGCAGCGAATTGTTGCCAGTTTTTTCCATTCCTCCGGTGAACGAGGGATCGTGCCAGCTTTCGCAGTCTAGCGGCAAGGAAAATCCAACTCAAGTGATTAAGGTTATTCCACATAATGCAAGCTCTGCTACAGAGTCTGCAGCGAGGATATTTAGGTCTATACAGAGAGAGAGGAGGCAACTTGACTTATAGGTGGAATGCCTCAGGTTAGTACTTTTAAATATTTTTTTACTTGAGCTGAATCTGTTATACTACCTGTTTGAATGCTTCTGGATGGGTGTTAGACAGCCTATACATAGTTTTTTTATTGTTTTTTGTATGAACCTTTTTTTATGTTTAATTGCATATTAATGTAGTTTTGAAATGTTATAATATGTATTTTTTTAACAACAATATATCCTATGCTGAGCAAAATTGTGCTTATAATTCTCTTTTGACTTATTTAAATATAAGTTATTATTTCCATTTAGCAAGAAAATTAAACAAATGTTTACAGTATATTGAAGAGATAGAAGTGTTCAGAGCCAAATTATTGCTTTTTGTTATGTTATGGACCTGTCATGCTCTTTTATAATATGAGTTCAGATATTGTGAATTTGGAGGCTATTTATGTAACATGTTTGCATGTAATATAATTTTTGTTTGATTACTCTAACGATTATGAAATAGAATTGTTTTTTTATTATTCAAAGTATTTGTAAGCTGGTTGCAATTATTTTCTAGGATTTTATTTACCTGTTTTTTTTAGAGAGCTAAATAACACAAACATATTCATAGCCACTGTATTTCTAACCAACCTAATATTTTCTATTACTAATATTATTTATTATTGTTTTTGTTATAAAATATTTATTACTTTTAAGCACCCACTCCTATAAGTAGATTTCAAGTTTATTTATTATTATTATTTTTGTCACTATGTCCGAGAGTCATTTTTAGAGATATGGAGGAAAAAAAAGTTAGAGAGGAAGTAAGATTTGAAGGCCTTGAATTGATTTCTCAAAGTAACTAATGTTATCCTACTTCAGATTTTAATTTCTATTTTTGAGTAAAATTTTGATATTTTATTTTTTTAAAATTTCAGATAAATTTAGGTCTATGAAGATTTTTTATGTTTTCAACTCATGATTTTTGATATATTATAGAATAGACTGTATTGATCATATTAATATAAAAACATCATTTTTTATTGTTTTTTTCATGCTTTATAATAATTTTCATATTTTAACGAGTATATTAAATATGATAAAGTTATTGAAGAATAAGAAACTTCGAAATTTTATTTCTAATTTTACACAATGTTCATTATACATGTTAATTTATTTAAATTTCTGAGGTACTTATGATGTTTCTATTTGCTAAAATTATTTATATTTTTATGCTTATGCATCAAAACTATACGTGCTAAAAAATTAAAAAAATAAAAAATAAAAAAAGAAATAAGTGCGGCATTGGTATGATTGTATTTTATATGCATTCAAGTAGAGATAATGGCTTGTGTATTTATGCAGTTATTTACAAGTGTAATTTATATACTTGAGATGTGAAATATATTTAAAAGTAAATATATAAATGACCAAAAATATAAATAAATGGAGGTATAAGAGAAGAAAAAAATATAAAATATTTTAAATGAAAGCATTAAATATTATTTTGTGTCATGTTATTTTCTTTAATATCATGTTGAAATAATTATTTATATAATTGTTTATAATTCTTGCTTATTTATGACATTGATGTTCTTGTATATAATATTATTATGTTACTGTAATAAATTTGAGTAATCTATTGTACTGTCATTGCTCATCATTGTTTTATCTATGCGTGTTATTTCAGGGAGGAGCAAGACTCGTGTTGAGCAAAGATTCTCGATCACGGATGATATCATGACTTTGGGTATGTTTGTTATTTAAGATTTGTTCGACAATCATGGTAATATGAATGAAACAAATTCTAAATTGGGGGAGCGGTTATGCCATGATTGTTGTGTATATTTCTTTATTGTATAATTCTATAATATAAATATAATAATTCAACTGTTTTTATTTAATGATTATTCGATGATATAAAAATGATTGTGTTGTGAAAATTATGAAAAAGAATCCATTGTAATTTGTAAATGTAACTCTTTATACGTGTTGGGGAATTAAAAGGAGGCAGAAGCGTGCTGCCTGCTACTGAAGGCTGAACTTTTTTGCTTGACTTTTGGCGAAAGGAGCAGGATAGATTTGTAACATTTTATAGTATACTATTTCAGTACTAATATATTCTTATTTATATACTCAAGTATTTGACTAGAATATGCAAGAGATAAATACTGCAATAGGGGCAGTTTAATGCCTTTTAGTTAATCTAGTTTGTAGTCTTTGTTTTTCTTAATTTGGTTCTTATGTTACTGTCAAATTTGGCTGCTTGTTTTGAATTATTTTTTAGGGTTTTCTAGGCTGGAATAAATCCTGTATGAATCTTCAAAGTTTGGCTTATGCAGTAGGAAGAGGGTGTGTTTTGAACTAAGCAGGAAAATGTTGCCAATAGTAAGTTGATATTAAGGGTCCATTTGGTAATGAATTTTGTAAATTCTGTAAATTAGATTTATTAGATTCAGCTTTAATTTGATTATCAAACAGCCCTTATAAAGTTTGCTTCAAATGATATTAATCCATATGGACATTTAAAGTTATGATAAAGTTATGATGACAATATGTCAAAGAGTTTGAAATTGGCAAATATGAAAGTTAAGTTCATAAGCAATTATATGGTTCTGTTCCTTTCATTGGAGGCTAACAATTAGATAGAATGAGGTTGGCAAAGTGCCCTAGGGTTGTACGGGGTAGCAAAAGTTATTGTCACCAATACTTAGATGGGATCCCTTAACATGAGTTTGTCTATTTGAAGAAGATGATTGTTTGGCAAAGTGCCCTAAGGATGTACTTTATACTTTATTTATGTGTATCGAAATATATAATATAGTCAAATCACCTCAAATCTATAAATAGGAGGTCAATGTTGTTAATGCCACATCATATCTATACTGTTTCCTTGAGCAATCAAATCCAAAAAGCCTCTTTTTCTGTTGAGCTCTTTCTTTCCATATTTTTTCTCTTTATTCCATTTCTCTCTTTTCTCTAAGTGCTATTATTTTGTTGGTGTGAACCTACAATTAGTTTTTAATCTAATGATATTAAGTCGGCGAGCGCAGATACGCCACAAATTATAAGTGAGCATTTCAAGGAGCTAATCATAGTGATAGAGATGTGTTAACATGGTAGATATTAGAGTTTGTTGCAAGAAAAATTGTACACAAGCTATGCTATAGATGTACATTTGGTCTGGCTCCAAAAGGAGAAGTTAGAGATCAAAGGACTCAAATCAATTGTTGTTCATGTGCTATTAGTACACCATCTATGAGAAGGTTCTTTTAGGTACGCCTTAGGACTCCAACAAGTGAGAACTTTGGCGGAGTCACTTGAACTCACCAATAGTTATGCAGCCGCCAAGGAATACAACAAAATGACAAGCACACTCACTGCTAGTTTGTCGGTCAACTTTTTGATTATTTGAAAATATGAATAAGAAAATAATTTTTGAAATTTAATTTAAATATAAGAAATATATAGTTTAGGCTTTGAAAGTAGTGTGTTTTAATTTTTGAAAAGAAATGAGACCAAATAGATCTCATTCGTCCAATAGTGTGGTTCTCATTTGTCCAATAGTTTGCAAATTATTAGACGAATGAGATCTATTTGGTCTCATTTTTTGAAAATTAAAACACACTCTTTTCAAAACTCAATTCTATTTACTTATTATATTAAATTAAATTTCAAAAGTTATTATCAATATTTTTGCTTTTCAAAAAGTTGACCGACATAGGTGAGGAGAACCAAAATAATAAATGGAGATTTTAGGGTCCCTCTAAAAGATAAGAAAGCCTCTGTATAGAGCACAAAGCCAAGAGGAGATTCCTTAAAAGGGATTTCTTCCATTTGAGAAATGAACTCATCCAAGAGATGATCTCCATGATGAACTCAAACAAAAGAGATTACCACTGCCAACCTATTCACTTTTAATTATTTCTCATCTAAATTTTTTATTGGACGAGTTAGTGGAAGTCGTATAGGATAAACCAATGAGAGTTGGGGCTACCAACGAGATCTAATGAAGAATTGTTTTTATCATTAAGTCCACCGTAACAACACATAAGAATGTCAACATTTTCTAATCTTAATTAAGGAACTGGTCAAGGCTAGAAAGTTGGAAAAGATCATACTTGTTGAGCCGAGTTCAAGGAGGCCCATAAAAATCACTGATAGAGAAATATAGAAATGTTTAGAGGTTAAGTTGGTGTGTTGCTTTAATCCACCAACCTTAGCTTTACCTTCAATTACATTCATTGACACCGAGTTGCTAGTCCATGGCGTTCTATATAAGTAAGCTACAGGTGTCACGATACTGATCACCAATAATTAGATTGACAAAATTTTGATAGACACTGAAAATTTGTTCATCATCTTCCAAAGTGTTTTTGATGAGCTGAAGTTGGGAGAATCTCAACTAGCGCCAAAATCAATATAATGCTTTGGATTCTCCACAGAATGCAATTGAGATTTTTGATGTGATTGCCATATCAAATATTTGGGGAGAAGGGGAAAAGACAGTTTACAATAATGAACCAATTTTATCATAGTAGATGCACCAGCCTTCTGCAATGTCATTTTTTAGCTGAACTCTTTTGATCACATTTTAAGATGTGGCATTAAACTTATCAAGTTGATGCTAAATTCCTAGCTGTTGCCATATAGTGACGATTTGTGATGACCTTATGCAAGCAAATATGTGCTACCTTAAGGTAATAAACAATGTGCAAGGAAGCATGTTGCGCTTAAATGTTTAGTGAAGCAACAACCTAGAAACTGCCAAGGTGAACAAAAAAGTACTTGTAGTTGAGGTGAGATCAAACAGAACATTTCATATTGGCACTGCTTTTATCGACGAATATGGATGATAACTGATTCCCACATTTAGAGAATATTCCTATCAATTTGCCTGTTTAGCACATGAAATGCATGAGATAGATCAACTTCGTCTGCCACATGTTGAATGTGAATTCTAGGCTTGAGAACTCAAGAAAAGAATCTAATCATTCACTATCCCTTTAATCAAATTAATTTGTTAATAAGTTTAGATCCTACTAGAGTTCAGCTTCATCAGAGAAGTGTAACACCATGATTGGATTTGGATCTCTAATGTGGTCATTGTCATGAAGTTGATGGACAAGCAATAGATGTGTGGATTTCACTAATGTGAATTCATCTTTTATAAGTTCTCATGCATCGATGCTGTGGTTGATTTGGGTATCGACTATCAGAGGCAGGCCCAAGAAGGGTCCAGGGGACATTTGCCCTCCCATCAAAATTCAATTTTTTTACTTATATGGGGGGAAATATCGGTATTGCCCCTACCAAAATATTTTTTTTTTTTTTGCCTTTTTCGCGTTGGGTCTATCAAAATTGGAAAAGGGGGCTTGATTATGATAAATTTTGTTTTTTGTTTTTATTTCTAGTTTTCATTTATTCTAAAAATATATTTATTTATTGAGTTTTTTTACAAGTTATTTTGGGGCATTTACATACATAGCACTCAATTCTTTTGTATTTCCATATCTCACATCCAAATTTTCATATTTACTCGCATACAAACTCATTATTTTCCTATCACATCAAATGTATCACTAACACTACAGAAAAAAGTGTTAAAAACTGGCGGCCTACGTTTGCGTCGCACAAATGCTTCATTTTCTGATGGTGTAATAATAGTTTATGATTTGAGTTTTTTGTGGCGTCTTAACGATAGAACATCGCATCGCTTATAAACAGTAAAATCTTTTCCAACGGTTTTAATTATTACCAACGCCTCATGTTATTGGTTAAAAGCAAATATTGACTGTCATATTGCGCCTGTTATCTATGAACC
>NW_018164622.1:185895-188505 GCF_001263595.1 Phalaenopsis equestris | reverse complement strand
GAGTATTTGTCTTCGCCTCACTGCTTAGGGCTCGGGATTTCTCGGACTACCGGAAGGTGTAATCAAAACAGAACAGGCGGTCGGACTATGGAGTCATGGGGCCCTCCAAGCACACTAATGGGGCGCTCCCACATATAGAATACAAGCGGAGACTGATAAGATTTCATTCTTATTTTAAAGTTTTCTATATTTCAAAAATGTATTCTAATTATTTTTTTATATCGACAAACCATATAAATGAGACATGAGCCCTCCGTCGTTAATGTACATGAGGGCACTCACCAGAGGCAATCAATCAACTCTAAATTGATGAAAGATCCCGTGCGGCCCAAACAATTCAAAAGCTAAAATAGTTTGATGTTAATACATGCCAGCTGTAACAAAATGTAACTACTCTTTTTTGTAGTAGATGAAGGAGAGCAGATCTAAGGCGTCGAAAGTTATTACAACTCGTGAGCGTGTTCCTTCCAAGTTCGATATGTGGAGGGAGACTGCTAGAGAGAAGAAGAAGTGTCCCGTCAATTGGCTCGGGTAGCAAGGATTTGCCTACGGCGCATACCTCTCCATCAGTGCATTTGGAGCTACCACTTCTATCATACGGGGCAAGGAGATCTCTAGGCGTATTGCGACATTTTCTGTCGAGATGGAGGCCTGCTTCACTCAGTTGAGGTTGGAGTTGGAGGTAAACATGGAGGCCAAGCTGAAGGACGAGTTAGATTCGTTCCAGCAGCGAAAGAGGCAACATGGCGTGACAACATTGAAGGAGGAGGAAGTGACAGAGAACGATGAGAATAAGGAGATATGAACGGATGATTATGAGGGATATTTTTTTTTTGTTCATGTTGTACATTTAAACATTTATTTTTTCTGTCACTTCCTGTATATATTTTAGAGTAAATATATTTGATTTATATCGTTATTTGATCGGATAATTTGTTCTTCGACTGCTATTCTAATTTGTTAAATGCTTGGAATATATATTGGATATTGTGATAACAGTTGTAGTAATGTAAATATGAATCAGAGAATCTATTTTTATTTGATGCTCCAGGTTTTTGACGGCTTACCATCGGTTTTGCTATTGTCAACGTATCTGTAGGCAAAACTGATGGCTACCCGATAAACTTATTTACCGACGTCTGTCCAACACCGAATCGACAGTTTAGGTAAATCACGAAAACGACGGGCGCGATACTTTTTCGACTGTTTAACCGTTGGTTTCTATAATCGACAAATTATGGACACCAAATTGACGGAACATCTTAGTCATCAGAAAATGATAGACGCGACACTTTTCTGACGATTTAGCCATCAATTTATAGAATCGAAGGAAAAAAGGTGTTAACAAAGCTATGGGTGCTATACTTTTCCAGCGTGTAAACTATCGTTATTACCGATGGATCAACCATCGGTCATATGAATCGACGGGAACCGATGATTCGTAATCTTACAAAAATAGCTACAACATTAAGGCTGTGTTTGGGGCGATGTTGCGGTGGCAGTTTGGTGTCACACCGCAGTTTTTCCTATTTAGCAAAATTGCATTTGTCTTCGTTCTCAAAAAGCTACAGCTGAAAGTTGCGTTTTCCCATCAGACCTGACTAGATGCGGTAGCCGCTAGTGCGGTTTGACTTAAAAAAAAAAAAAAAGGTAAAAACTATCGTAATTTTTTGAACAACAACTTCTTTAGCAATTTCAGCAATTTCTTCAAACAGTTTGAGCCGCTCCGAACAAACCATTAGTGTTCATGAATTTGTTTTCCATTTTGTAATTCCTTCTATATTTAGATATTTTGTGGTTGCTATACGTAATTTTGACATTTGATGTGTTTTTTTTTTGTGTTACTTTTTGTAAGTGCTCACGCTCAATCTCTGTGCTCCATTAAAATTAATTTTGGAGCATTTACATACATACCACATAATTCTTACATATTTACATATATAACACCCAAACTATCATATTTATATTTATAATATTTTGTAGCTATAAATCTATTCACGAAAATATATATTTAATTTTTTTTTAGAAAATTAGGTGATAGTAATATTTTTGATGTGATTAAATTGAGTGTTATGCATGTAAAAAATTAAAGTTAGGTGTTAGATATGTAAATACATAAAAATTGTGTGGTATGTTTGTACATAATCAATTTTTGAATGATTTTCATCATGTACAAGCTTGCTTTTGTCTTTCATAATTTTATTTAAGTTGTCGATGCCTTTCATGGATTCAACATCGACGTCTTACATTTTAAAAAACGTCTTTTTTGAGGGGGGATAAACTGCTCAGGGGCTAGGACAACGAAGAACAAAATGATGTTTCAGATGGGGCAAAATACGAAATTGCTCTCCTATATAAATAAAAATCTGAATTTGAAGGGGCAACCCTCCCTGAATGTGACCATACATAATAAATAAAATAGTTTGTCAACTAATATTTTGCCTCTCGTATACCACATAGTTGTTATGTATTTATATTCATACACTTGAACTTTAATACTTATATTTATAATATTTTTGGTGTCATAAATTTTTGGATAAAAAACATTATTTCATATTAAATAGTTAATAATAATTTTTGATGTGATGCTAAAAATTTAATTGTCATATA
>NW_018164622.1:178195-185795 GCF_001263595.1 Phalaenopsis equestris | reverse complement strand
TGGTGTGAACCTACAATTAGTTTTTAATCTAATGATATTAAGTCGGCGAGCGCAGATACGCCACAAATTATAAGTGAGCATTTCAAGGAGCTAATCATAGTGATAGAGATGTGTTAACAAGGTAGATATTAGAGTTTGTTGCAAGAAAAATTGTACACAAGTTATGCTATAGATGTACATTTGGTCTGGCTCCAAAAGGAGAAGTTAGAGATCAAAGGACTCAAACCAATTGTTGTTCATGTGGTATTAGTACACCATCTATGAGAAGGTTCTTTTAGGTACGCCTTAGGACTCCAACAAGTGAGAACTTTGGCGGAGTCACTTGAACTCACCAATAGTTATGCAGCCGCCAAGGAATACAACAAAATGACAAGCACACTCACTGCTAGGTTGTCGGTCAACTTTTTGATTATTTGAAAATATGAATAAGAAAACAATTTTTGAAATTTAGTTTAAATATAAAAGATATATAGTTTAGGCTTTGAAAGTAGCGTGTTTTAATTTTTGAAAAGAAATGAGACCAAATAGATCTCATTCGTCCAATAGTGTGGTTCTCATTTGTCCAATAGTTTGCAAATTATTAGACGAATGAGATCTATTTGGTCTCATTTTTTTCAAATAGATCTCATTTTTCAAAAATTAAAACACACTATTTTCAAAACTCAATACTATTTACTTATTATATTAAATTAAATTTAAAAAAATTATTATCAATATTTTCGCTTTTCAAAAAGTTGACCGACATAGGTGAGGAGAACACTCTTTTCAAAACTCAATTCTATTTACTTATTATATTAAATTAAATTTCAAAAGTTATTATCAATATTTTTGCTTTTCAAAAAGTTGACCGACATAGGTGAGGAGAACCAAAATAATAAATGGAGATTTTAGGGTCCCTCTAAAAGATAAGAAAGCATCTGTATAGAGCACAAAGCCAAGAGGAGATTCCTTAAAAGGGATTTCTTCCATTTGAGAAATGAACTCATCCAAGAGATGATCTCCATGATGAACTCAAACAAAAGAGATTACCACTGCCAACCTATTCACTTTTAATTATTTCTCATTTAAATTTTTTATTGGACGAGTTAGTGGAAGTCGTATAGGATAAACCAATGAGAGTTGGGGCTACCAACGAGATCTAATGAAGAATTGTTTTTATCATTAAGTCCACCGTAACAACACATAAGAATGTCAACATTTTCTAATCTTAATTAAGGAACTGGTCAAGGCTAGAAAGTTGGAAAAGATCATACTTGTTGAGCCGAGTTCAAGGAGGCCCATAAAAATCACTGATAGAGAAATATAGAAATGTTTAGAGGTTAAGTTGGTGTGTTGCTTTAATCCACCAACCTTAGCTTTACCTTCAATTACATTCATTGACACCGAGTTGCTAGTCCATGGCGTTCTATATAAGTAAGCTACAGGTGTCACGATACTGATCACCAATAATTAGATTGACAAAATTTTGATAGACACTGAAAATTTGTTCATCATCTTCAAAAGTGTTTTTGATGAGCTGAACTTGGGAGAATCTCAACTAGCGCCAAAATCAATATAATGCTTTGGATTCTCCACAGAATGCAATTGAGATTTTTGATGTGATTGCCATATCAAATATTTGGGGAGAAGGGGAAAAGACAGTTTACAATAATGAACCAATTTTATCATAGTAGATGCACCAGCCTTCTGCAATGTCATTTTTTAGCTGAACTCTTTTGATCACATTTTAAGATGTGGCATTAAACTTATCAAGTTGATGCTAAATTCCTAGCTGTTGCCATATAGTGACGATTTGTGATGACCTTATGCAAGCAAATATGTGCTACCTTAAGGTAATAAACAATGTGCAAGGAAGCATGTTGCGCTTAAATGTTTAGTGAAGCAACAACCTAGAAACTGCCAAGGTGAACAAAAAAGTACTTGTAGTTGAGGTGAGATCAAACAGAACATTTCATATTGGCACTGCTTTTATCGACGAATATGGATGATAACTGATTCCCACATTTAGAGAATATTCCTATCAATTTGCCTGTTTAGCACATGAAATGCATGAGATAGATCAACTTCGTCTGCCACATGTTGAATGTGAATTCTAGGCTTGAGAACTCAAGAAAAGAATCTAATCATTCACCATCCCTTCAATCAAATTAATTTGTTAATAAGTTTAGATCCTACTAGAGTTCAGCTTCATCAGAGAAGTGTAACACCATGATTGGATTTGGATCTCTAATGTGGTCATTGTCATGAAGTTGATGGACAAGCAATAGATGTGTGGATTTCACTAATGTGAATTCATCTTTTATAAGTTCTCATGCATCGATGCTGTGGTTGATTTGGGTATCGACTATCAGAGGCAGGCCCAAGAAGGGTCCAGGGGACATTTGCCCTCCCATCAAAATTCAATTTTTTTACTTATATGGGGGGAAATATCGGTATTGCCCCTACCAAAATATTTTTTTTTTTTTTGCCTTTTTCGCGTTGGGTCTATCAAAATTGGAAAAGGGGGCTTGATTATGATAAATTTTGTTTTTTGTTTTTATTTCTAGTTTTCATTTATTCTAAAAATATATTTATTTATTGAGTTTTTTTACAAGTTATTTTGGGGCATTTACATACATAGCACTCAATTCTTTTGTATTTCCATATCTCACATCCAAATTTTCATATTTACTCGCATACAAACTCATTATTTTCCTATCACATCAAATGTATCACTAACACTACAGAAAAAAGTGCTAAAAACTAGCGGCCTACGTTTGCGTCGCACAAATGCTTCATTTTCTGATGGTGTAATAATAGTTTATGATTTGAGTTTTTTGTGGCGTCTTAACGATAGAACATCGCATCGCTTATAAACAGTAAAATCTTTTCCAACGGTTTTAATTATTACCGACGCCTCATGTTATTTGTTAAAAGCAAATATTGACTGTCATATTGCGCCTGTTATCTATGAACCCACCATTTGGGTTAGTAAGCGATAGTTTTATCCATTGGTGATAATGTAAGTTACCGAAGGTTTATGTTTGAGTTATTTGCGCGACATTACTAAAGAGTTTCCTTCACTTATTAAACAATATATTTTCCGACTATTTTTATATTTACCAACACGATAAACCGTCAGTTAGAAACATATATTAACCGATGATTATCATCAATTATCTTTGAATCGCCATCTACTAAGGTATTGGCTGACATGTTTTAATAATAGACGATGAAAATTATCATCGGTAATAATATTAAGAATCAATGAATTTGAAGCCGTGTAAAAGCTGTAAAAAATAATTCATTATACTGTTAAAATCACGGCTCTCTTTTTCCTGCCCTAATCTCATCTTCCCTCACTCCCTTCTCATCTCCCCCCCAAACCCCTCTTCTCTTACCGAAACCCTCACCTGTCACTCCCCCCTCTGTTTCGTCCAAAAAACCATCAACTTCATCGTTGAATTCTCGTGATATGGTTGTTAGAAAGCTAGTTGAGAACACGACGAGAGGATCACGACTTAGAGTAACTGAAAACTCCCATTTTCTCTTCATTCCGCTCCTCTCCTACTTGAAACTAGCAAGGAAAGTAACTCCTCATTTACTTTTTTAATTTCAAATATTTTCAAAAAATGTTTTAAGGGTTTAGGGTTTAGCAAATAGTACAAAATATTTTCCTATTTTTGTTGGATTACATTGGGGATCAGCTTTAAGCCCATACATTTTTTCCTTTAGTTATGGATGCTCTTACTAGATATATTCAAGAGGATTTACCTTGGTGTATGCTTTTCACCTTTGATATCTTTCTTGTGGATAAGACTAGAGAAAGAATTTATGAAAAATGATGCATTTACGTGTGTCATGATCAAACCATTGTGAATTTCATAAAACTTAACATATGGGTTGGGGTTTTATCATGACCTTTGATATTGAGTAAGAATTTGAAAATTGGATGAAAGAGAGTGTTTGGTTTGTAAATGACAATGTTTAGGGTGACCTGTATGTAATCACCCCAAAACTTAAATTATGAAGGTTGACATTAGAGTCTGAAGACATTTGTTCTAATACTGAATACATGAAATGTAATTTTAGTAGTAGAAGATCTAATGACATAGTTGTAACTATGAGTGATCAAATCATTAAAAGGTGTGTACATTTTAAATGTCTCAGGTCTCTCATTCAAAGTTTAGGTGATATAGATGAGATGTGATTAGTAGATTTCAAGTTGGTTGGTTGAAGTAAAGGAATGCATTCGACCTATTGTGTGATGGAAAATACTGTTTAGAATTAAAAGAAAATTTTATAATGTGGTGGTAAGACATACAATGTTTTAGAATATAAAATGTTAACCTTTAGATTAAGGGGCTATTCGATAGAAAGCAAGACTTAGTTTGAATGGGCTTTAATAAATCCTATGAATCCAAAATTATCAAATTTTGAGGTATAAGCCAAATTAGGAATAAAATTTAGTTCGAAAGATGATAATTGGTCAGAAATTGAATCTAAGTTTGACTCACACATGAAACTTGAATTGAAAAGAAATTGAATCTAAGTTTGACTCACACATGAAAATTGAATTGAAATAAACATGCTTATGTATGAGCCAAAATTTCAGATCAAATTTATTTGACTGATGTATGAGCCAAAATTTCAGATCAAATTTATTTGAAACCCATGTTATCTCGGCTCCAAGTCGGATTGTTTAACATCTTAGTAATGTTAGTTCTGTCGAAGATCATTAAACGATCAAACATTGCTCGTAATTTATTAAGAGGTCTCCCTCTAATAGTGTATGCCAATGTAGCTAAAGTAGTCCTCTCATCGATATACTTGTTTCATAATTTATCTCCAAGTGAAAAACCAATCATAAACAAAAACATCCTCGTATCCGCAACTTTTAACTACATTACTTGCATACCTTTGTAACAAATCTAAGAATGAAGCATTTCATATGATATAAAAGTTTTTATTTCATTGTCTAACGAGAAATCTAATTTTCATTTTGACAATGAAAATTTGATTTCCCATTGAAGGAAGAAATGAAGACTTTTACATCATATGAAATACTTTCTTCTCAGAATTTTTTTAGATGTGTGAAAGCAATCTAGTAAGAGATGTTGTTGAGACAAGAATACTTTGTTGCATTATTGGCTTTAAATTTGTAGAGAAAATGCGAAAGAAATTTACTCATGAAAGATTTGGTGTAGCTATGATGACAAATAAAATTAGAGATAAAATATAGATAAATGGTCATCGATTATGGATCTTTGACAGCCCCAACAACCTCAATAGACTATTAACTTTATGATTTCGAGCCAAACTATTGTCGACTCTAAAGAAATCTGAGTCAAAGTTAAAACTAGTCAATTATCGAGTGATAATTGTTATTTCATATTAAGAAATTATAATTTTGATGATTTATTTAGACTTTCATTTGTCTTTTTCTAATATTGCTTGTAACTGTAGCTACTCCAATCCTACAACAAATATTTATTTCGTATTTTGTTTCCAACTGTAAAGCCAGTCAAAGAACTAAACATTCTTGTCCCCACACCCCTTACTCGATTGATTGTACACCTCAAAATATTTTCATAAAAGAAGATATTTCATATGATGCAAAGAGTATTCACTATTTTCCCATTTGCAAAGTCTAATTACTATTGCCAGAATGTAAATTCACTTTGAAATCTAATTTGTCAGTTTTTCTAATTTTCATTATCGTAATTCCCATTTTGGCAATGTAAATTAGATTTTAAAGTGAATTTTCATTCTGACAATGAAAATTAGACTTCACATGAGAGGATGTAATGAAAAATTTTACATCATATAAAATATTTCTTTAGAAGAACACATTTTCATGTGTGTAGTCAATCACGAATGAGATTTGCAGAGACGAGAATGCTTAGATTAATGATTGGTTTTCCATTTGGAGAATAAAATGCGATAGAAATATACTCTTATAAAGTTTGGTGTAGCTATGGTGACATACAATATTTGATCCAAATATTCAAAAAAATCAAAGACATATTATTGATATTCTACCCCCATCCCTACCTTCACCCCGACTGCAGCGGGGTTGAATGCGTCAAAGGCCCAGGCTGCCTCTACCAGATAATAGCTATCGCATCGAGCTTATCAGCAACACACAAGTTATTTTTAAGATATTGACAATATTTTTTTTATTTTCTTAATTGAATATGAACTAACAATTTGTTGTTTTAAGGTTCTAACCCCCGGTGCATTATTGGCTTTACATTTGTAGAGAAAATGCGAAAGGAATTTACTCATGAAAGATTTGGTGTAGCTACGGTGACAAATAAAATTAGAGATATAATATGGATAAATGGTCATCGATTATGGATCTTTGACAGCCCCAACAACCTCAATAGACTATTAACTTTATGATTTCGAGCTAAATTATTGTTGACTCTAAAGAAATTTGAGTCAAAGTTAAAACCAGTTAATTATCGAGCGATAATTGTTATTTCATATTAAGAAATTATAATTCTGATGATTTATTTAGACTTTCATTTGTCTTTTTCTAATATTGCTTGTAACTGTAGCTACTCCAATCCTACAAAAAATATTTATTTCGTATTTTGTTTCCAACTGTAAAGCCAGTCAAAGAACTAAACATTCTTGTCCCCACACCCCTTACTCGATTGATTGTACACCTCAAAATATTTTCATAAAAGAAGATATTTCATATGATGCAAAGAGTATTCACTATTTTCCCATTTGCAAAGTCTAATTACTATTGCCAGAATGTAAATTCACTTTGAAATCTAATTTATCAGTTTTGAGATGGAAATTCATATCAAAATCTAATTTTCATTGTCGTAATTCCTATTTTGGCAATGTAAATTAGATTTCGAAGTGAATTTTCATTCTGACGATGAAAATTAGACTTCACATTAGAGGATGTAATGAAAAATTTCACATCATATAAAATATTTCCTTAGAAGAACACATTTTCATGTGTGTAGTCAATCACGAATGGGATTTGCTGAGACGAGAATGCTTAGATTAATGATTGGTTTTCCATTTGGAGAATAAAATGCGATAGAAATATACTCTTATAAAGTTTGGTGTAGCTATGGTGACATACAATATTTGATCCAAATATTCAAAAAAATCAAAGACATATTATTGATATTCTACCCCCATCCCTACCTTCACCCCGACTGCAGCGGGGTTGAATGCGTCAAAGGCCCAGGCTGCCTCTACCAGATAATAGCTATCGCATCGAGCTTATCAACAACATGCAAGTTATTTTTAAGATATTGACAATATTCTTTTTTATTTTCTTAATTGAATATAAACTAACAATTTGTTGTTTTAAGGTTCTAACCCCCGATCTAGACTATTCAAGACATTTGGGATATCATCAGAACAAGTATGACTCAGCGCGCTTGTCGTGGAAGGAGACCGCTTGATAGTTTGAGGTTTTTGGTTCCAAGAATTTACGACATAAATCGTTCACAAATATCTTAAGTTATTTTTATTTGTGTATCAGACGAATATAATCCCTGTAATTTTCCACAAAATAATTATTTTGGCGCCCTGAGCACGAGACACACATCCGACACACCTTCGAAAGCAAGAGCAGCGATGACCACGC
>NW_018164622.1:155749-168072 GCF_001263595.1 Phalaenopsis equestris | reverse complement strand
ATATATAATCAAACAAAACAATTACATCATAAATTGGTTCATAGCTCGGCTCGTTTATTTGGATTAGAGCCAAAATTCTAATTAATTTTCGAGTGATTAACGATATTCGAGCCAAATACACTAAATTCACAGTCCTAACATCATTAGGGCTGTTAACGATTTGATTTCGAGCCGAGCTAGAGTTAGGTTGAATCGGTCGAAAAAGATTCGATCCAAAATTGTGGCTCATCGCTCGACTCATCTTTTTTCATTCCGATCTAAATCCGAGCCAAAATTCAAATTAACTTTCTAATGATCTTCAAGCTAAATTCACAGCCCTAACAACTCGTCACGTTATATGAGAGATTCGAGTTTTTTTTTTCTCGAAACTTTACATGCCAATTCTTATGCATTTACTTATCTCAGACCGAAATTTTGACCTTACAAACACAATACTCTAATCATGCATGAAAATGTGAATTTCACTGTTCAATACTGCTGAAAATTGCAATTGTGTGTTGATTCGTAAAATAATAGTTTTGTTGTGAGATACATAAATACACAAGAATTGGGGGTTGTATGTGTAAATTCCTTTTTATTTTTATTTTATTTTCTTACCTCAAATAATTTTAATTAAATATTATATTTCCCGTGCCGCAGCTTCCTCGAATAAAAAAAGGTAGATTCCTGGCGCCATCTCTGTCGTGTTCCCTCAACAAACTCCAAATTCTTTCTAAATAATATATCTCGACCTTTATTACTTTTAATTTGAATTATTTTAATTTCATATTTTCTCTTTTGGCACGTGTCTAATTCCCGAGCCTCAGCTAAAAAGGAACTGGCTGCAATGCCTATATTGTTAAGTGCGTTAATTTAGTTGGAACTTAAGTTGGAACTTAACGTAGTGGTGTATTGAGCTTAAAAAATGTGTTTGTGTTCTGCTCATTTGCTTAACGCGCCGAACACGAGCCATTCACGAATAAAGAGTCGTTTTGACAACCCTTTCACGTAGCTTAAAATATTAAGGATTGAGTTAAGATTTAAAAATTATTGTTTATATTAAAATATTATTTGAATTTAATTTAATAATTTTTATTCTATTTTCTTAATTAATACTTTTAATTGATTATAAATCTTTGTAGCCTTTTAGTCAATTAATTTTTTTAAAAATACTACTAATCAATATATATAGATAGTTGATGAGTAGTATTTCGAGCCAAAAAGAACCGAACATGAATGAACAAATCTTTGTTCGTGCTTAGCTCGTTAACTTAGCGAACAAGCCGAACACAACCTGTTCACGAACAAAAAGCCGTTTTGACAGCCCTAGTTGGAAGGATAAATTGAATATATACAATAATTGTTTCTTTTAGATTATGAAATTATATTTTTATGAACGGTTGAACTAATCGATCCTAAAATTTGTAAATATAAATGTTTTGGGTGGTCTATATGTAATTATCCCAAAGGATAGTAATTATCCCAAATTA
The DNA here is from genome assembly GCF_001263595.1 of Phalaenopsis equestris. Lineage (NCBI taxonomy): Eukaryota > Viridiplantae > Streptophyta > Magnoliopsida > Asparagales > Orchidaceae > Phalaenopsis > Phalaenopsis equestris. The sequence continues at coordinate 166,603 of NW_018164622.1, read as the reverse complement.
AAAAAGTAATATTTCAGTATTCACTTTGTGAACCAGTTTATATAAAAATTATAATCGATAGATGCCATTTGAATGCAATATTTTCAGAATTATTATATAATATTCATAACATTATATTAAAAAAATTTAGGGGCATTTACATACATACCACCCAATTCAACATATTTACATATCCAACTTCTTAAAATTTTACATTTATACCATGCAAAATTTTCATATCACATCAAAATTATCTCTCTATTGAAACTAAAATATATGTATAGATAAGATAATATATATGTAAAAATTGAACTTTAGGTATTAGATATATAAATACATAAAAAATTAGTGGTATGTATGTAAATGTTTCAAAATTTTTTTATATGCTATGCTATGAGTATCAATACAGAAGTAAACAAAAAATGGTGAGAGTAGCAAATTAGCAATAGGCGGCTGAAGATGCAGATGCTCGCCACGTGGAACGTAGGCCAGTACGAAAGCCTCCTTATTGCATGCAGTTAGTATCAATACAGAGGTAAACAAAAAATGGTGAGAGTAGCAATAGGCGGCTGAAGCTGCAGATGCTCGCCACGTGGAACATAGGCCAGTACGAAAGCCTCCTTATTGCATGCAGTTCTACGGCTAATATGCATGGTTAGTGGGCTCTAAGCACGGGCGTAGCATGACCTTGTTAACGACATTTAGCTACATTTCATGAGGAGATGGAACATAGGTCATGTTGTACAAAATAATAAGGAAAATAAATTTATACAATAAATATAGTACAACTTAGTGGTTCGATACAAATCCGCCGACGTTGATGTGGAGATGTTTGTCATTCTACTATTAATATGTGGGAAAGAAAGAAAAAAAAAAATGGAGAATTAGGATTACAGCCTCAACACGTTCAAATGTCCTATATTTACTCATATAAATAATAGAGGATTAGGGTATACAAATTAGCAATATTTTAAATGTAGGAAAGATTGTATAACTAGATCTCTTTAGATTAGATTTCAGAAGATAGAAACATCGTATAAATAGATATCTCTAAATTAGGTTATCTGATATCAATCTTCTTAATTTACAATCATTTGATTTTAATAGTTTTCATTACAATATCAACATCATCTCTGAGAGATGATCAAAATGAGTTTCGATTGCACCAAGATGGTTGTCTACGTACTCCTCTCTCCCGAAGGAATTAAAATTTGCATAATTCTTCAAAATGCCTAAATGGGCAATCAATCATGACCTTGGATGTTCACCAAACATTTACATCAAGTGAACTTCTGAGCTAGTAGTATCTTTGTGAGCATGTCTACTAGATTCTCTTTAAAATATCTCTTTTTTAACATAATATTGTTATAATCAATTAAGTTCCGAACAAAATAGTAACTCACATCAATGTACTTGGCATGAGCGTGATAAACTGTATTTGTGATAAAAAAATACCACACTTTGACTATCACAGAATACTATTAGAGACTTCTAATCAAATCTCAAGTCATCTAGTAGGCCTTACATTCATATCACTTCTTTCATTGCCTTCGTGACTATCATGTACTTTGCTCTACAGTAGACAATGAAATACTAAACCGAAGAATCAACCTCCAATTGACTAGATCTCTTGCCAAAGTAAATAAATAGTCAGTCATAGAATTGCGCCAATTCATATCAGCTGCATAATCTGAATTAGAGTAGCCTACACACATATCAATAATAGATGCTCGTTTGACATCAAGCTGACATTAACTATACCCTTCAGATACCATAAAATTTTTTTCATAGCGTCAATGACTATTTCTTGGATCATTCAGGAACTTGGCAACAACATCAACTATTGTGTAATATCTGGTCTAATACAAACCATGACAAACATGATACTACACATCACACTAGCATAAAGAACTTATCGCATACTTCTTTCTCTCTTGATCATCTTTAGGACACAAAATTGAGCTCAACTAAAAATAAGACACAATATGTAAACTTAGAGTCTCACTCGACTCATCAACCCCAAACTTCTTCAACACCTTTCGAACATATACTCCTTACGAAAGCAAAATCTTTTTTCAGTTGTCTTGTTGCTGAGAATTTTCATGATGAAAATTCTGCGAGCTTCACCTAAATCCTCCATCTCAAAATATTTGGACAATTAAAACTTCATCTTATAAACCTCAATCTGAGTGACATATTCCATCAACATGTCATCAACATGTAGAAGAAAGTAGATGAACTCAATTCTTTTGTTCTTTTTCTCTCTTTTCTTTTTGAAGGAGTTGTTATTTTGTCTTTTTCTAATCATCATATTATTTCCTTATTCGAGTAAATATCCCCCTTGGATAAAATGAGGGATTTAAAGAGGAGAGGTGATGTGTAGAAAAAATGCTTGATTTTCTTTATGATTTTGCACATATTTATCGATGAAATTGTACTTTAAAGAAGTGCGTTTTTATGTTTTTCTTGTATGTACAACATGTATAAGAAGTGGAGCAAATTGGAGAAGAAATGGAGTGAAGTGGAGGTGACTTGGAGCTTGGAGAAATCAGGTAACTGGCGCCTTGGCGCCAGCTTTCTTGGGCACCTCGACGCCAAGCCCACCCTCAGAGGTGAGAGGTTGGCACTTAAGCACTAGCCAGGTGGTGCCAAGGCTCCACTACTAGCGCCTTAAACTGTCTGGCAGTTTCAGCAGTTCTTCAACACGACATGAGGAGTTGTGTTGCCTGATATAGGGGTCATTTGGAGAAGGAAATTGAGTTTTTTTTTTCTTGCTGGTTGTAGTCTCTAATCAGAGCTTTGTGTACGAGATATTAGAAAGTATTTTGTGAGGGTTTTGGAGAGATTTTCAAGTATATTAAGAGGATGGTTTGAGGAAAGCAACAAGAGGATTTGGAGATTATTGGGAGAATCATTCTCAGCCCTTTGAAGAGAGGGAAATTCTAAGTATTGTGCACTCTTTTCAGTAAACATAAATCTATGGTAGATTGAATTATTTTCAAAGATTTTTTGTTATGCTTTCTCAATGCTTTCTAAGTGTCTTTTTACCATTTTCATGTGATGGTTGTGTTGGTTATATAGGAATGCAGAGTGATTTAAAAATTAGTTTTTAACCTTGAATGCGATGCTTAAATTTTTGAACTTTTTATTGTGGCCAAGTGATTAGTTAAAATGTGTTATGATCTGTAATGACTCAGGAGAGCTGCGGTAGAACAACTAAGTTATTCACATTGATCTATAGGGTGTGGTGCAAGTACTTTATAGGGAGATGCAAATGTTAGAGATTTTGATGGGTTCAGGTTGGGGTTTAAGAAATTAAAACTAATTTAACCAAACTTCTTTATGCACTCAGGAGAGGGTAAAGAAGAGAGTTGATCCTATTTGTCACTAAGTTGATCCTATTTGTCATATTTGTCACTAGCCACATTTACAATTGTCACTTTACATTTTCTACATTAAAACTTCAACCATTGCACGAGAAGGTAGCTTTTTAACTTGATAATCGTCAAACCAATTAGGATAAGTAAGATTTTGGTAGGAGTTAACCCTTATAGTATATTGTAATTCAATAGTAGTGTGTAAAACCTCATTTAATTCAAATTCTAGGCTAAGAGCTTGACTTAGTAGGTTAGAACCTCTCTTAAGTTTAATTGCCTAACTCCATGTGGGATCGATATTTTGGACTCATGATCCAATAATATTGATATGACATGCACACTTGCATGAGACATCTGCATTTAGAATTAGGGCTTATCAAGGTTTTTGGCGCTGCTGAAGAGCGTATCAAATTTTTGACACCGTTGTCGGGGAAGCGATGGTATAATTAACTTAGGAAAGTTTTAGTTAAACCAATTAGACTTAGACTTGGAAATTTATATCGTTAGTCCTTTCATGTAATTATTTGTTTATTTGAAAAAAAGAAAAAAAAAATGTTTTAAGGATATTTTTTTGCTTGTTGTGTGAATCCTACAAAAAAGAATCTCTAGTTGTGTAGGTGTAGTTCAGGACCTACAAAAATTGTGGCCTACGACTCAGAACTAGAGAGAACTATTAGAAGGATTAGAAAATAAAGATGACTTCACGAACTTATAAAATAAATGACAGACAATTCGAAAAATAATATATAAACACATGAACCAAAGTATAACACACATAAAACATTAAGAAATTATAAGAATCTTATGGTAGATGAAATTAAACTTCTGCTGTAGAAGCTAACACATTTGAACTTAAGCCTGCTATTATCGAAATGGTGTAGAACCATCAATTTAGGGGAACCCGTCTATGGATTCAAATTTACATTTAACAGGTTTCTTAGAACTTTGCACTACATTTTGCTACATGTCAAACGACACCATTTGACTTATGATTTTTCCCTTTTTCTTAAGGGATAAAGCCAAAATGTGGTTAAGCTCATTAGCACTTAGATCAATTAGGACATGGGGTGACTTAGTCCAAAAATTCTTAGCTAAATATTTTTCGCCTTAAAAAATAGCTAAACTTAGAAATGATATTACTTCATTTTACAAGCATGAAGGTGAGTCGATTTATGAGGCTTGAGAACGATTTAAGGAGCTTCTTAGAAAGTGCCCACATCATGCACTGACTGATTGGCTGTTCAAATTTTTTATAATGGTTTAGTAAGATACCTTAGATTTATGTTGGCGCTAGTGGTTCTCTTATGTCAAAGCCATTTGATGAGGCTTATTTTCTGATTGAGGAGATGACCTCTAACAATTTCCAATGGCCTTCTAAAAGGGTAAACCCTATGAAGGTAGCAAGTATACATGACACAGATGAGCTTTTGATTCTAACTTCTCCCTTAGCAGCCATGTCTCTGAAGCTAGACCAATTTGGATTGAACCAACCTAAAGTATCTGCAATAATTGAGAAAAATTCATTTGGACAAATGGTTGGTGCTAGCACTTCATCATTTGAGACCTTTAATGCGATTAACAACATACATAACTGCCCTTATTCCAATTTGGAAGAATCATCATAACTTTAACTGGAATAATAAATATGGTGATGGAAACCAACAATGGGGAAATAACCAGACAAATCATTCAAAAAGTTGGAATAACTATGATAGTATCAACGATAGACCTTCTTATCCTCTATGATTTAACTCTATCTCAAATTGGGTCAACCAAGTCACCATGACTCAAGGGCAAGTCAAGGAGAGGATAAAAAGCTTCTAAGGTAATTATTATCACTTTTGATTAAATTTTAAGCTTATAGAGTCTGATCCCAAGGGTGACCTAAAGAAGAGTTTGGTTTCCTATTTGAATTTTGATGACTTAATTATGATCAAATAAATAACATTTAAGTGTGCTGAGGATAAACTTAAATTCATCTTAAGCCAATAAAGATTGATTAGTTTGTTCTAATGTTTGATTTAGCCACAAGTTATCCACTAAGAAAGTTTGCTAAAAGAGCATATATAAAGGGTCTTATACTAAAACTAGATTCTATTGACTAAAAATAAGCTTGAAGGAAATGTGTGTCAACCTCATTAAAATAAGTCAACATTGTTTCAAACTAAACTTGACTCAAATTTAACCTGATAAGTATTTTTGCGAATTTGTAATAATTGATATGTTTTGAGTCATTTGCACCTTCATCTATTCTTTAATTGCATGCCATGACCCATTTGTCATGTTGCACTACTACATAGTTTGTAGGGCTTAGTTCTTTAGTCATTTGACACCTCTTATCTTGCTCATTATTGTCTGTCCACCATTTGGGCTTACTTCCTTTTCATAATCATAGCTTCAAGGTGTAATCAAACTCAACAAAAGATGAGTCTTTATTTAGTAACTCAAATCCTCTAGTCCTCTTTTACTCCTTCCCGTCTTTCTAGCAATAAATAAACCTCTCTTATCTTTACCCTTATTAATTTTCATATTTGATATGTTCTTTGTATATTTGTTGATAAATAAGATTCAATTCACAAACTTTTGTTGGCTTTCCCTAAAAATATTTTCCATTAGCTTAGCTGCTTAAAATGTTCCCAAGAAAGTTAGATTCTTCTCACCTTTTATCCTTAAAATCAAATTAGAATAATCAACATATGGGGGATTATGAATCGCTTATTATTATAGTTATGTTATTTACAATTAGGAAAATAAATTGAATGTTAAATGAACCTTAATATTTTTAGATTTTTACTATTTCAAAATTTTTATTTAGGGAGTCTAGGTTTATGAGAGACTAATAAAATGCCATCTTCATCTTGGTTAAGAAATTTAAGATAATGTAATTTCTTAAAAATTTTAAGAAAAATTCTTTTTCTTTCTTAGATATATGATTGTAGATGTTTTCTACTAAAATGTAACGAATTCTTAAGCTTTTGTTTGACAAGTAAATTTGATGGCCCTTTACTTCAAAATTAGACCTACATATTGATTAAATTTTGGGAGGAAAAAAGGGTCACTTTGGATTATTATTATTTATTATAATTTTGATCACACTACTAATTTTGATCAACTTTTTAATTTCCTAGTTGATGCCATGTAAGCTTAATCTTTAAGGTTCATTGTAAGTAGACTGATAATAGATACAATTTTTCAAGGCTACAATATATAGATTATAAGCGCTATCTAATGCAATCGTTCATAATTAGTCTCATTTCTCCAAAGGATTTTATATTTCTTAGAACATGATTAAATTAATTTCATTCTTAATATAGCTATATTTTCAGTACTTAGTATGTAAATATAAACTTTAATTTTTTTTAGCAAGCAAATTTGGCATTTTCTATGTATAGGGAGTTGTTCTTATTGTGTTTATTTTCTCACACACTAGTAATTGCATTTATGGATGATAAAATTGTATTAATGTGCCTGTGTGTGTGTGATAGATTTTAATTATGCTTACTTTCTTATTTAGATGGAGGATTCTACTATTACGATTGTGAGCGCTCCTTATAAAATAGTAAGTGGCTAGTGATTATTCTAAAGACTGGAGAATGATGAATTAAAAAATATCGATATTAATAGAAAAAATAATAAGGGAATGGATGATATAATTGTAATGAAGACAAGAAGATTAACTTTAATTGTATGGGGTCATTTTGAGAAGTTGGCTCTTAGAAAATTTGGTAACCAAATGAATAAGAGTAAGTATTATGGCTCATTCATTCAATAAGATAAGAAATCAGAAATACATCTATAAACTAGTAAGAAAGGAGATTCTTTTGACATAGTTCAACTTATTTTATAAACTAATTGTAGTTCATTAACGTTTATCTAGTTTATAAAGTTTGCTCATCAGTTATTTATTTATTTATTTATTTATAGCTTAAAATATTATGCATGATTTATCCCTCTAGTACATTGAATAGGTTAGTGTTAGACATAGTAACATTATTTGTATTGAAATTTACAACTTTAGAAAATTAGACCGAATGACTATAAAAATTGCACATCTGAAAGAGGGGAAAATTTAAACTTTGTTAGCTAAATTGACCGGTAGAGTTTGCTTGAAATATGATTTATGGACTTCAATCAATCAAGATGATTTTATGTGTTTAATTACTCACTTTATTTATAACATTCAGTGCTTGTAAAAGAAGATTGCAGACATTGAACTTATGCCTTATTACATGATGGTTTATGTAATTGGGATTTTTTTCGCATATGCTCTTGTGCACATATTGTGAAATGGATTATACAAGAAAATTTGGATGTTAAAGTCGATTTTATCTGAAAGGTTCGTACGAGTATTAAGCATGTAAACGGATTTCAAGTTATAAATCAAAGTTTTTTTTTTTTTTCTTCAAATTTAGATAGAAAGCAATGGTTCTATGAGTGTGTAAAATAAAATTATCATGATGCTAAAATGTGTTTAAAACTAGAAGTTATTATCAATTGGAATTTAACTTTTATAATACTTGATATTAACATATTTTATTAGAATCTATATTGATTTTTATTGTTGTAAATAAAAAAATTACTATTTTAATTTTCATTTTTTTTGAAATAAACCTTGCATAAGGAAAAAATATTACGTCCGGACAACGGTTGCAATTCACCTTAAGGAGCAAAGAAGAGAGAGAAAAAAAAAGATCTCTTGTGAATTGTAGTCGTTGTCCGGACCGGACTCCAGACGTAATATTATAAACCGGACTTATTATAAACCAGACGTAATACAAAGAATGCTAACTTTCGAAGTTTACATAATATGCTTTCAATCCAACTTATTGAGTTTGCAGTCAGTTTCAAGTTATATATTAAATAGAATCTCGTATTTAAATAGGTTTTAGATCATCATCTATCGTTAGGTATATCTCTACCATTTTAAATAGGTTTGATTATTTTCTAATCTCTCAATATCTATAGCTTCCTTTATTATCATGATTGATGGCAACATTTTAATAATATTTTATTAAAATTATGTAAGAATTTGTGCTTTTTGTAGAAGCTAGGAAATATTTTTCATTGATGTACAATAACATTTTAATAATTATTTTATATGCTAGAAATATGTGAGATGGATATGTCTTTAGATTGTATGATTAGCATCTTTTATTGAATGTCTAATTGAGAGTAGTGATTTATATTATATCTGATTGAGATAATATAAAATTCATGATAAAAATAAGCATATTATAAAAGAAGAGGGTAATTTCTATATTTTAATAATAATAATAATGATAATAATAATAATAAACTAAGCAGTAAAAACTTTGACCAATCCTATCTATTATGTCATCTAAAAGTTGTTAGAGGTTGGCTTTATTTAAGAAGTAGATACCTTATAAAAATAAAATAAGATATAAGGTGGAGGATATGCGTCGAATTAACCAATCTAAATCAAACTTGTCGTAAGAGCCTTACCCATTTTTTCAACTAAATGCTATTGTGAGTTTTCTTAAGGTCTTTCGAAATAATTATTATGCAATATTGAATCATGTTGACTCAGAAAATATTATCTGTATCACTAAAGGTAGATTATAGTTAGAGCTGCAAACAATCTGATTTCAAGCCAAGCTGGGGTCGGCTCCAAACCGGCTCGAAAAAAATTCAATACAAAATTTTAGCTCATAGCTCGACTATTTTATTTCGATCTGATCTCGATTCGAGCTAAAATTTCAATCATTTTTTGAGCGGTTAATGATCTTCGAACTAAATTCACAGCTTTAATTATAGATATGTCATGTTGATTAGAATTTAAGAAGCTTGGATAACTGACGAATGCAGGATAGATTTTGTGCTCAACGATTAAAAATATCAAACGAAAAAAGTCTATGTGGATAACTAACTTTAAAAAGTAGAACTCTAGCATAACATATTTTAAACAACAAAGATAAATTCACAATATTTCTAAAACATAACAAACATCCCAATCATCTAAAATATTACTTCAAAGTTGGTTGAGGGAATTTTTGGGGATTCTTTCTTAGCTTGAAGGCATTTAGATGAGCTTTGAATACAATAAGGAATTAATATGATGACTAAAAAGGGCAAATACTAGCCCCTTGTTGCTTCATCTTGAAGTGCAAGGGTAAGTCTTCAACATTTTTTCAGTGTTTTTATAGAGAATAAACACTTCCGATGGATTGTTGATTATGGCCAAACATTTAATCAAGTAAAGTCATTATAAACCCATGAGACTCATATATCATGAGACTCATATATGCAATATGATTAATTTAATGATAGCAAACATTATTGGATATCATCTAATAGTTTAGTACGTTTTTTAGAAATATAGGTGAATTCAAGGCTATTAAGGTAAATAATTAAGGTTTCTAAGACTTATGCAACTTATAATATATATTTACATGTTTTGTATGTTCTACTGAATCATATAAACCCTTAATTGTGCATATAATATATGATCATATTTTTTATTCCCAACTAACCAACTAACAAACTCTCTCTCTCTCTCTATAAAATTAGCATAGTTGTTGAAAATTAGTCATTACTAGCAATGAGATGGTCTTTTTTTATCGGAGGTTAGTTATAGCTTTTTAGTTGGATACCTAAGTTGAGATCATGCAATATGATTGATAATCATCTAAATAGTCATAATAAAATATGATTAAATTTGAACATACCATAAATATGACCCCAAATATAGTCTAGTAGTCATTTTTTAAAGATTTTACTTCACTTAACTTCTTGAAATTAATTTGCAGCTTTTTAAAGATGTTATAGGTTAATATGGGGCTTATAAATACCCTTCCCCCTCAACTTCCTAAAGACAATGGATTAATGATCCATGGGGGCTCTCATTATAAAATTTTTTGAAAAGGTTTCTAATGAATAATTAATTTGATTTCAAGGTGTTTATAAACTTTCAAAGATCCTTCTTCGTGGCTTCAATCTTGTAATTGTTTGGAATTGAAACACCACCAACAAATTTTTATTATCTGGCACGAATCTCAAGGAATGACTGAATGACATGAATTTCAAGGCAATTTTTTGAGCAAGAAATATTGAAATATTGATAAAAAATCATACAGAGCTCCGATTTAAAAAAAAATATAGTCAAACTAATCGGCTCAATGAGACAGACCTAATGATATAAAAGTTAGTCCAATTCGAGTCAAATCAAGCCCATATCAAGTCATTAAACCACTTTTAGAAGTTTTGCAGACACATTTAGAAGGTCAAACGGATGTTGAATATTGTAAGTTTATAGTCGAATGGAGCGTCTCGATAAGACAAATCCAACGAGCCTAAGATTGCTCAATTCCGACATTGTTAAGACATTAACATATCCATCAAACATAGTCTGATCGAAGGAAGCACTCTGGACCGTCTGATCAAAATGATTCATATTCCTGCATTAATGACACCCAAAACACTATAAATAGACCTTTACCCCTCTTATGAGGGGGGGGGGGGGCGCCTCGGGGGGGGGCGG
>NW_018164622.1:147134-151651 GCF_001263595.1 Phalaenopsis equestris | reverse complement strand
TATAAAGTTGACTCCGCTTTACAATGGTGCCAAAAACTTGATGTGGTATTTTATGAATAATAACGTTAAGCACTTAATGTTGGTATTCTACGCAAATATACATATCGTTATCAAGTAATATAAGACTTCTATTTAATTCCCAAATATCGATCCCACGAGGAAAATTTAAATCTGAAATGATAAATTAACTAGGAATTTCATAGAAATAAAACAAAATTATTGTCACTAATTTCGAATGTTTAAGATACTATCGAAGCTAAATAATTGACTACTAGCGGAATTTAAATGCAGAGTTCAAAATAGTAACTACTAAATTATGTTTATGTGATCAAGTTTTATAATATGAAAAAATATATTTCCCACTACAATGAGCTTTTTGGTGAAATAAGATGAGATAAATGGTTTAAATTTGTATTGTGCCAAATAGGAGCAATTTTAATTCTCTACCCTGATTTAATGTTATAAAAAATCATTGGCTAATCTTAGGTTGCTAGAAGCAGGACCTGCACCGACACTGGCGCCGTTTGCGCTAGAGGCCATTTAATTTAGTCCGTCTTCTCTGTCAAAAGGCGCCGTCAGCGCCCAGGAGCAATTTTTCAAATTCTCCATTTTGAGTCCAAATTTTATTCTTTTTGCTCAAAGTCCTAAAAATTAACAACCTACAAAGCAATTTTTCAAATTCTCCATTTTGAGTCTAAATTTTTTTTTTTTTGCTCAAAGTCCTAATAATTAACAACCTACAACAAAACATAAAAAATACCTTCCATTAAAGTGCAATATCATCAAAAACTAGTATACATATGGGTCTAAAAATGCATATATTTTTGGTGTATCATGTAACTAGCAGTGTTGTGGGATAAATTCTTAATTGTTCATACAATTGAATAGCTTTTCTTTATTTTTCTCAAAATTATTTATTCACTCAATTTGAATAATCATCTAAAGTATAACATGAGGTATACTTATGTGATTGTGGAATTTGTCCATGAGAGTTTATTCCTAATATTAAGATCAATGTCATGAAGTCATAAAGACCAACTTAACTAACATAGACTTATGAGTACTTGTGGATGCAAAGTAGGAAAAGTTTTCAATATTCCTCTTGAAAGATTTATGAGATCGTGAATAGTTTATTTTAGATCTAGTGGAACAAACCTTTCATTGAGTGCATGTCCGTGGCATTTATATCTTTGACATGCCTTTAGTTATAAATTTTAACAACTTATAGTTCATGATAGATTTATCATTTCCATGGGCTTCCTTAGGGAAAGGGTCTCTAGGTTATTGACCTAAAATATTTAAAAGTAACATTATGGATATGAAATAAGAATATATTTGCCTTAGTTGTATGCGGAACAAGTCTAAAAGAGTTAAAATATTGGCTTAAGGTGTTTATTGGCACTAAAGATTAAGTTTTCACGTGTTAGGTGGAATTGACGAGTCTTAAATAGGTTAACAAACACATTGTTAGAGATGATGAATATGGTGTGAGACTCAATTATATAATTAAAGTATTTTTTGGGCATGCTCAAGGACAGAAAAAGTATGTAGGAAGGAATGTTGCACCTTCATAGCAGTATGGGTGACACAAAAGGATTCATTCAGTCATAAGTGAAGGGCCTATATACATGTACATGAGCGAGGTTATTTATTTTGATATAGAACTTGCTTTCATAAAAAGGAGGATAATCAAGTATAAAGTGGTTGGCCATTTGGGACAAGGGATCCCTTATAGAAGTTTTACGAGGGGAAGTATAACTAAATCTCGAATCTAAGCCTAGAGACATGAATACATACCCTTTACTTGGAAGATTAAGTTGATTTATAATTAAATTTTAGTTTGACCTAACAAAAGATTCTATCTCATGGGCTAATTATGGAGCAATTTATGCTAGGGTGGTGAATTTTTAGTGTGGCCATTCAAAGAGATGATTAAGTGAAATCTTGTACTAGGACGTGGAAAAAGAAGATGACAACAAATGCCATTTCAAAGTAAATCTCAGTATGTATATAAAATGGATGCTAGATTTGAATACTTATTGTATGAGATGCCATATCCATCAACTCTAGTAATACCAATGAGCCTCTTGTACATCTTAATAGGCAATTATGGCCTAGATACATTTAGCTCGCCTTTAGGCAAACCAATCACAAATTATATTCTTTGAAATGTGAGATTGAGGCAAGATGAAGGATGAGCGGTGCGGTATTGTTTATTTAAAAATCGCCCAGATCGAGTAATTTGAGAATACATAAAAAAAATAACCTAAAGAAAAAAAAATCAAAACACATCAATAAATTACGTCATCTTTTATCCAAACAAACATGTAAATTTTTATAATTCATGCATTTTTTAGCATGACACTTAACATACCTCAAATCAAATAGCCTTCTATCATAATAACATATAATGAAAGTAATTCATTACTAATAAATTCTAATGTTTTTTTTTTCAGAATATTTTAGTGAAAGCTGATAACTGAAAAGACTTGATTCCATGACCATTTTGTATAAAAGGCTTATCTAGCATTTATTCCTCAAGAATAATGTAGCCTTTGTCTCCAAAACAAATGTATATCTCAATGAAAAATGAATGTTCATCTAAGATTTTTTTTATCCACAAATTATAAAAATAAATAAATAGTTTTTTATGTAAATTTATTTACAAGGGTGTATAATTAGAAAAAAAATATTGCATCAGGACTACACACATAGAGTTACGTGCGGAGTCCAATGAAATCACGCCACATAGAGAAAAAAATCTGCCCGTAACACAAGAGAATATTCCTTCCATGTTATTCAAGTGTTATCGTGTGTTATTCAAATGTTATTGTGTGTTATTCAAGTATTATTTAACACCAAGAATATTCCCAGAACACAATAACACCTGAATAACATACAATAATATTTGAATAACACAGAATAACATGAGGGGAATATTCTTTTATGTTACCGGGCTGATCACCTCCACGACGTGATTTCATTGGACTCCGCACGTAACACTACGTGTGGAGTCCTGATGTAATATTTTTTCGTATTATTATTAGGATGAAATGAAAAAAAAAAATTCTTTGATTAGTTGAAGAAAGTTTAGCATAAATGGTTTTATACAGGGTGTAAATGAGTTGCATATAAATAAATGATTTTTTTTATTCGAATTCAATTTAATTATTTGGGTGTGAGATTTGTAAATATGAAAGTTTTGGGTGCTATGTATGTAAAAACCTTTTTTTTTTCACTCTGTTTTTGTTCAGTTAGGCTAATTGATACATGCATATCACATAATTCTTATTTATTTACATATCAAAAACCTAATCTTTTATATTTACATGTATGGCTCTGAAATCCTTAATATCACATAAAAAATGCGCTATTATTTACTTTATAAAAGTAAAATACATCTTAACATGTATGGGTAAATGGCAACGAAATGTTTGAAATGTAAATATGAAAGTTTAGGTATTAGATATGTATATAAATACGTAATGAAGCGTGTTCATTCTGTATGGAGAATCCACGTCTGATCGTAGATTATTCGTGCATGAAAATTTTGAATATCTGTGTAATAACAATAAAGCAAAAACTTTTCTACTATAATTTCTATCCATTAATCAGTATTCAATAGGTGTATAGTTATTAATGTATTTATAATTTGTTAATAATAATTTTGATTTGTTTATATCTATATGTCTCTTTCATTTCAATATTAGTGATGTCTTAACTTTGGCCTACATTGTGAGGGTGGGTGGTGGGGCTGCAATTTATATTAGCCCTTTATTATCATAGTGAAAGTGACAACATCTTGGCTTTGCAATGTATTGGCCACCAATACTAGTTTAGTGCTCGTGATTTTCTTGTAACTTCACACACACACACACACACACACACACACATACATACATACATACATATATTTATTGGCATATGATATTAATAATTATGGTATAAATAAATCATAAGATAAATGGTTGCAATTATTGGCATATGATATTAATAAATATGGTATAAATAAATCATAAGATAAATGGTTGCAAGAATAATATTAAATTTATTGCATGGAAAATGAACTCCTCAAGAAGTTATCTATGTACTTTATTTTAGTCAATTGTCGAGGTGCTCATACTATATATCCCTTGCCTCTCCATCTATATCGATATGCATATGTACTCAAAACAATGAATATCTGATGAACATTTCTTATCATCCCATCACCATAAAATGTCTTTAAATGTCATCTTGACATGCATCATTATGTTAAATATAATATTATTTTGTTTTTTTTTTATTTTTGTAGATTAATGTTGAGTTCTAAAACCCTCCATTATACCAATCCTATTTATATTGCATTATTGATCTCAAAAAGTGTCAACGTTACCATCATAATCTCTTGACCCAAGGAAAATATGTTGAGATTTTCATACCTATTTTATACTGTTTTTAATGATATTGCACTTTAAAGAAAGATATTTTTGATGTTTTGTTGCAGGAATGATGAATTAGGGTCATTGGAGCAAAAA
>NW_018164622.1:141224-146181 GCF_001263595.1 Phalaenopsis equestris | reverse complement strand
GAGCTCCGAAGTGAGAGCCGGTGTCCTCCCAGCCTAGCCGCAGATTCAATAAACAAGCCTAGGATTAGTCAATGTTCTTTATGCTTGGACCAAAGGGTAAAGACTAGGTATGCTCCTATTTGACACAATATAATTTGAACTAATTCACTTTATCCATTCACTATAATTTCTTGACAAGGAGAACACTGATTTCTTATATATTTAATATCACATTTAAACCCTCATTAGTATCATTAGTTATTTAATAGTTATTAAAATTACATATTTATTTCAATTGTCTATTAGTGACAGATAAACAAATTGAACTTTGTTGTTGCGATTAAAGTATTGCTTTTCTAAAATCTTAGTTCGCAATTCTAAACCACTCCATGTGGGATCGATATATAGGACTCCATTAGAGCCCTATATTACTTGAGCGATACATATACTTGCGTTGATAAGTGTGACTTTACAATTATTGAATATTTATTACGTCCATATTTATCTTATATTTTAAGCATATAAAAAGTCGCTGTCATCTCTGCAACAGCCATTGATGTTATTTTACTACATAATACTCGATGTACTATAAATACTACATTATTATCTCAATTATAGAAATTTTAAGATCAATAATGAAATATAAAAAGTAGTGTTTATTATTTTTATAACTTAAATCTAATCTAACCTAATTCAAATGCTATTTATAATTAAAACTAATTAAGCTAAATCTAGCTTAAATTGAATTGAGTATAAAATTAATTGAAAGTCAATCTTAAGTACAACTAAATTATAAACCTATAGGTAGCTTCTCTATCTTGAAACTAAAACCCAATTCACAAACTCACTTCTTCTGAGCTTTTCTTTGAGAACATTCTTTTTCCAGCCAGTGTTTCATTTTTTTGAGCGTTCTTAGTGTCATTTTGCTCATCATTTGTGAAAGATCCACAGATTGTTCGACCTTATGGTCATCCCTACCCCTCTGGTAGAAGGGGACCATAAGCGGTCAAGTTCCTCACAGAGCTTTGGTAATATGAGCCCTCTAGTTCCTCCTAAACCATGTTCTTTCAAGGAAACTTTTGTTAGCATTGCCTCAGAGATTTTTCCTAACATTCAACTTCATTCTTCCACCTTCAAACGAATGTCTGTGATTTTCTTATCTGATGATGATTAAGCTTTATTAGCTACTCCCTTTGAGTTTACCTTGGTTGAGAAGTTTTCCTTTAAAATCACCTTTTTTAACTACAATCCAGACATTGTCATACAATCTAAAACTTTATGGTCTTTTTTTGGTGGGATTAATGGATGTTATCCAAACATTGTCATACACTTTATGGTCTTTTTTTGGTGGGATTAATGGATGTTAGGCATATCTCTATTGAACTGCATGATAATATGGATTATAGTCGAGTGTTTTCACATAGATCATACTACATTTTTAACTATTAAATGCACTTATTGAATTGAACACCTTGCTTTGATATACAAGATGAGTTTCTATTATTCATGTCTTGGTTTCTTTCCCTTTGAGTCTTCATCTCCTTAACCACCAAGTTCTAAATGCTATTGCTACTTTATTAGTCATCCCCTACACACAAATCAAGCCACTCTTATTCACCAAGGACCTCAATTTCTTGGATCAATGTGTAGCTGTTGTTGAAATGCCACAAAATACTGCTATCATCAATCTGTGGCTGTGACTGCTGTTGAGTTGCTTCTCCTAAATATTGTTTTACTTTAAAGTTAAAACTAAACACGACATAACTCATTTAAGCTCTGTGGATGATTTCATTATCTAAAAATTTTTCTATCTCCTTTATTTTGCTTATTAAACAACTTCTCTATTTTTATTTGATTTTTTTTAAATGTATTTAGATGCATACCACAAAATTGATGTTTTCACATATCTAACCTTTAAACATTCATATTTAAATGCAATAATATCTGAACCTTTAATATCAAATATCGTAAGCATTATCTTTGAAAAAAAATACATATATATATATATGGAAATATATATATATATATGGAAATATAAATATCAAATTTCTATATATATATATATATATATATGGAAATATAAATATCAAATTTGAGTGCTAGATGTGTTAATACATCTGAATTATGTGCTTATTTTTTCCCCCCGACAAAAAACGCTAACCCAATCTTCTATGCACGTTCACCGCACCTCCGCTCGCTGCACCGCAGGCGGTGACCGCAACCTTCCGTCGACAATTTAAATACTCCGGTGGCACTTTTGTAAATAATCATCAAATCTGCAGGCTTTCTTCGTACATCGGCTCGCCGGTGATCTCTCTTCCCTCCTCTCTCTCTCTCTCTCTCTCTCTCTCTCTCCTTTATTAGTCATCTTCCTCCGAAGCGCGTCGCGAGCTTTCTCATAAATTCCACGCCGCCTTGCCGACGAACTCCTCGTCCGATGCCAATATCGAGCGAGAGAGAAACCCACGCGGTGGAATTGCAGTCGTCGTTTCGCCGGAGATTGGCCTCCGGCGCATCGGCCGCGGCCGCCGCTGGTCGCGGTTTCCATGAAGATCTGTTCAAATGACTCGTGTAAGCGCCGAGAACTATTTGGCGGAATCCATGGGCGGTGATACGAGCTCCGATGTAAAATCGACGTGTGTGGTTGGGAACAGAGAGGAGGAGAGGAAGGGGGAAGCCGTGATGAACGGTGGTGGGGAGCGTGAAAATGGGATGAGGAAAGGAGAAGGAGAGAAGTTTGTGTTTCGGGCTTCGGCTCCGGCGCACAGGAGAGTTAAGGAGAGCCCTCTGAGTTCTGATGCCATTTTTTCTCAGGTTGGTGTTTTGCATGAGTTACTCGAGTTTTGTTCGTTTTTTTTCATGCTTTTTTTTAATTGAGCGCATTAAGCAGGAGCATCAGCAGTCTTACCGTCAATCCAGAGTTAAATTTTTTGGAGGATTAATTAGAAGCTGATTTTTTACTGTTACGTGTCATGATTTTTCTTGTTACTAGTTTTTAATAAAATGATTGGATGTTAAGTGGAAGTCTTTTAATCTAATCGGATGGTTTCCTGCCAGAGCCATGCAGGTCTATTCAATCTCTGTATAGTTGTTCTTGTTGCCGTAAACAGCAGGCTTATTATTGAGAACTTGATGAAGGTTAGCTATCTTCTTTATTCTTGATTGGAAACTACATATTTCCAGCACTATAGTTTATGCCATCATCTTCCAAGCGTGATTTATGTTGGGGAGTCTAGCATTACTATGCATGGTTTTGGCTTTCGTGACCTTTCAATGCTTTGGATTTGCAGTATGGTCTACTGATAAGAGCAGGATTTTGGTTCAGTCCCAGGTCACTGAAAGATTGGCCACTGCTTATGTGTTGGTAATTTTCTTGCAGATGTAAACTATTCTTTTTAAGATTTGTGGGTTATTTTTCCATATCAAGCGCTATAAAGATGTTGTCAAGGTCACATTGTTTGATTGTTTTCTCTTATTTTGCAGCCTGACTCTACATTGTTTTCCTCTTGCTGCATATGTGGTTGAAAAGCTGGCTTGGAACGAACTTCTATCCGGACCCGTGAGTATATATGTGAATGACATTTTTTTTTTGTTTTTTTTATGTGCACGATGTAAGATTGAAGTATTTGGTTGTTTTTATTTGTATAAGCCGATAACTTTGAAATATAGTGTTCTTAGTACGCTGCAGCTAGTTTTTATATGTTTTTGGCAGTATCTTGTCTTTTCAAGGGAGATATACGCGATGTAGAAGGAATGCGGTTAGAAGAACTTTTTGAGTGTTTGGTTGATGTGAAGCAGATGCACCAACTTTAAATCGTCACATTTTAGTTTTCTAGGCTATTTTTTTCACAAAATTGCTGCAAAGTTAATGCAGCCTATTTTAAATTGTTTACTTTAGTTGGAACCAAATAAAATATAGAAGGGACTTGTTTACTCTTTAAGCTTAAAATTTGTGTGATAGATATTAAGTAAAGTATATTTGATGCTTTAAAGGCAAATGATTCATTTCTGAAGTGTTGTAATTTAAGCTGAGAGAAAACAAGATCAAATAAAATTTCATTGATGCCGATCAATGGCATAATAAAAATTCAGTGATCTAATTGTTCATATTTGTGAATTTTTGAGTAATGATCCAAGTTGATATAACAATATGTAACTTGTATCGTTCCATACTAGAAGTGCTTTCAACATCTTTTTTCATTTTAATTTTTTTGAGAACAATTCCGTCAACATTATCCTAACAACAACAACAATAACAAAGCCTTAATCCCACTACGTGGAGTTGGCTACATGAATCCTTTTTCTCCATTGCGTCCTCTTTAGTGTCATATTTTCATTTAGTTCTAGTAAATTAATATCATTTTTTATACAATAAGCCTAAGTCTTCCTAGGTTTACCTCTGCCTTTCTTAACACAAGTCAAATCTAAAACATCTACTCTCCTAATTGGATCATCAGATGGTCGACGTTTAATGTGACCAAACCATCTAAGACGACTTTCTCTAATTTTGTCCGTCTCATACATAGATTATAAAGTAGTTACTCAGTGCACACTAATCTCAAAGGATCTCTGATTGGTTTCTTTCTATCTCGTTCTAATTTTGATATAATATTAACTAATATCTTTGGTTATTATGCTTCTTATGCTTCTCTTTTAAAGGACAACATTCAACGCCATAAAACGTTGCAGGTCTCACTACCGTCTTATAAAATTTTCCTTTCAGTCTATGCGGTACTTTTCTATCACACAAAAGGCCCGAAGCATTCCTCCACTTCAACTAACCAACTTGAATTCTACTATTAACATCCTCATCTATATCACAATCGCTTTGAACAACAGACCCAAGATATCTAAATCGTTCACACATTTTAATAATTTGATCACCCAAAGTCACACTTCTGTCACTAGAGCTACTACTACTAAAATTACATTCCATGTATTCAGTTTTAGTTCTACTTAAATGAAGGCCTTTAAACTC
>NW_018164622.1:117188-141043 GCF_001263595.1 Phalaenopsis equestris | reverse complement strand
TTTTTCTAAATCAATAAAAATCAAACGTAGATTCTCCTTATTATCTCTGAACTTCTCCATCAAACCTCTCAATAAATGTATAGCTTCCATGGTAGACATGCCCGACATAAATCCAAATTGATTGTGAGCAATCTTTGTGATGCGTCTTAACCTATGTTCAATTATCCTCTCCCATAATTTTAAAGTATGACACGTCAACTTAATTCTTCTATAATTTGCATCTATAATTTGCACACCCTCTTGTGCATCCCTCTATTCTTAAAAATGGGGATCAAAATACTCTTCTTTCACTCCTCAGGCATCTTTTTAGTTTTTAAAATCATATTAAAGAGTTTAGTAAGCCATGAAACTCCCAAATCTCCTAAATATTTCCACACTTCAATTGGGATATCATCAGGTCCTATAGACTTTCCACCCTTGATTTACTTTAAAGCTTTCTCAACTTCTTTTTTATTAATGTTACGGTAAAAATGAAACGTTTTATTATTATTCACGATATTAAGATCACTAAGGTCGATTGTATTTTCAAAAACTTCATTAAAAAGTTAATAAAAATAACTCACCCACCTATGTTGAATATCTTTTTCTAAGAAAAATACTTTTTGATTTTCATCTTTAATACACTTTACTTAAGTTAAATCTTTACTTTTCTTCTCTCTTTGTTTGGCTAGTTTATACATATATTTTTCACCTTTCTTAGTATCTAATTTATTATAGAGATCATTAAAAATAAAATTTTTAGCGTCACAGATTGTTCTTTTAGACTCTCTGCGGGTCGTTTGATATTTTTTCCAGTTCTCTAAGCTTTTACATTTAAACCAATTTTTATAACATAACTTCTTATATTTTATCTTTTCTTGCAATTATTGTTTCACCACCAACTATTTTTATTTATAAAAAAATTTTTCTTCTGATTCCCCAAATACAACTTTATTAAAGAACATTATCCTAAATGTTCTTTAATATACACTCATTTAATTTGATTTTGCTCAAGTGCTCGTGCATTATAAAATTAACAAGTCATTTGTCTCTGTGTAGATAATCCATTTTGGTGCTACGTTTGCATTGTTGGTGCTTGACTAAATCATCTTAGAATTTTTTGAAATTTGTCATTTGACCACCTTTCATGATGTTCCTTAAGATAAATTTCTTTGAATGATTCATCAAATGCTTTATGATTACAAATTAGTCCAACATAAAATTGATTTGAGAAATAGGGGTATCAATTCCCAATTTTGATATCATTGACACTTATTGGAAGTCCAAAAGTTGTTCACATGATATGACGGCTTGAAAACTAGGGAGTACTTTTTAGCACTCATTGAATAAGCAATTAGATCGTGGAATTTAATGACATACAGATTAAAGAAGTCAGATTATAATTTGTGGATGCAATAATATATGAAGTAAAAATGGTCAAGTTTTAGCAGTGTTTTGATAGGCATATTATCAGTACTTCATTGATTTTTGCAGCAAACAACAGAATGATTGAAAAAATGGATCTAATTATGTGCATAACTTTGCAGTAGTTCGACAACTGATAGAACATAGTATGAATGTTATTGTAGACTTTTATTTTAATATTTGAAATAAAAAAGCTAGTTCATTCGAATGACACTTTAGGCCTGAGTGGAATGCTTTGTCAAAAGATGACTAGAGGTATGCTTAGGGAAAAAAAAGCATGTTAAGCTTTAGCAATGATAACTTCAGCTATTCTATTTCTATTGAATATAATGTTTTGCTAAAGACACATTTGTATGCGACTTACCATTTTTGTTGAATAAATGCCTTAGTGGCCATAGTCGGATTATTAAAGGAGAATTTAGAACTTTTACATTTGAAATATTTTCTAATTTTAGAATTTTCTTTTATTGGTAATTCCACTATTCAAACATGAGGATTTTGTAACTGATTTTTGTGGCTTTCCTAATTTGGTGGCCTTCCTTTGCCATTTATCTTGTAAACTTCTCTTATGAAATCTAAGGAGAATTTGTATTTTTTCTTCTAAAAAACCTTCATGGAATCAGAGTTAAGGCTATGCGAACACTCTTGCTATAGTAGAAGTGTTGTAGAACCATGCTAATTATCAACATTGAAAACCCATTTGAGGGTTTCAACTTCTTTTTTCGTAGACGTCCTTGGGTAAGTGCGGAAGAGGGAAAAAGATGATGGCTCTCGTCACAACTTTCTCGCATTTTTTCGTCGAGAGATTTGGGCTTGCTTCTGCATTCAAGACTTTGGGTCTGCCATGACGTTGAGGGTTTCAACTTCTTCTGCCTATCACCAGCGACACCATCT
Source organism: Phalaenopsis equestris (assembly GCF_001263595.1). NCBI lineage: Eukaryota > Viridiplantae > Streptophyta > Magnoliopsida > Asparagales > Orchidaceae > Phalaenopsis > Phalaenopsis equestris. The sequence goes on along the minus strand of NW_018164622.1, from coordinate 138,745 downwards.
TTTGCTGGGCGCTTCTCTGGCCTGAGCCTTCTTCGTTGACATCTCTATTGCAGGTTTCTTTTTCGCTGGCTTTTTCTTAGCTTGAAGCGCCGATATATTTTCCAAAGCATGGAAGGACACGTGATCGAGCTCGACTCATGTTTTTGTCCCATCATCTTCTCCTCTTATGATGTGGTATAAGTGTTGACTGTGAAATAAAACAAAATAGAAAGGAAATAAAATATAATAAATAAATAAATAAATAAATAAATAAATAAATAAATTACTTATTTGTTTCCACAAAGCGTAAAGAGATCCACGAAAAAAAGAGATAACTGCTCCCGCTCTTATTCAGTTACATAAACAAACCAAGCATTTCTCCAAGGTTCATTCACACATCTCTCTCAAAAATCCCCTTCATTTTCTGTTGCTCGTTCTCTGGTCACCCTCAAACCTTTCTAATCCTTTTCTCGAAGATCTTCAGATTCCCTGCTCCAGCCTACGCTTCTTCCACTTTCGTTCTCCATCCACACAGTATTCTTCCTATTCGAACTCCACACAAGGTAAATCTCTTACTCGTATTTCCTCTACGTTCTTCATGATTTGCACGTCTCTTGTTGTTTTTCCTCTACTTTGTTTGTCTTGCTTTCAGTATCTCTTTTCTATTTTATCTGCACAAAAAGCAGCACGTTGCCCTGTGCGGCGATCCCTTTCCTCGCTCCCGTAAATTGTAGTATCATAAGCCTTCACCCTGCCAAAGCCCCCGCACTTCCCTGTTCTTCCTTTTTCTTTCGATCTCACCAAACTACGAGAGCGCTCTTTTCACACTTTGCAACTAGAAGTCAGAATCCCTCCGCTTCAGCCTATTCAACCCTTTGTTTCGCCCTAAGGAGCTGCACCACACTTTCCACTCCGAAGCCCGATCTCCCTCCTTTACGGTCGAACAAAAGGCTGCACCTCCCTCACACAGTGTCACAATACTTGTTGCGTCTTCCTATTGCGATCGACCCTCTATGCACTTGTTGCAGAGCTCTTCATTGTTGCAGACCCTCTATGAACAGAAGCCTTCATTTGTCTCACTGAATTCCTTACTCCATTTCAAACTGTTGAGGTCGAAGCTCTGTCTCTGAACCTCTTCTTCTTCTTTCTCACACTGATTTGCTCTGCCCTAGCCTCACACCGCCAAACCCCTCTGTGCTCTTCCCTGTCCGCTTCGACCTGCCCTGCCGAGCCTCCCTTGCCAAAGTGCGACCTTCCTCTTCTTCCCAAGTGCATGAAACTTGTTGTTGTTGTGAGTCTCCTTCCCGTAACCAATGCCCTAGCCCGATTCACCTCTTTTGCTCCCTATTATGTATAAACCAAACCTAGTCTTGTTTGTGTTGGGTGCAAAGTGAACTTTGTTTATTTACTTATATATTCTTTTTATTGTTTATTGTTTATCTTTTACTTCATGTTGTGTGTTGTATATATAAAAAAGAATTTTTTTTTTGATGTATTGTTATTTTTATTGTACTGTCGTTATTGTTGCCAACGCCGTCGGTGTTTGAAAGGTATAATTTTAGGGCCATGGGGACAATTTTTAAAATATCCACTCGAGGAAGCACGAGTACCCGACCATGAGAAAATTAAGCACCGTTCGAGAAAAATTGCGGACTCGTTTGGAATATCTTTTTAAAATTGAGATTTTAAAACACCTATCCGTGGGAAAAATGAACACCCATGCATGAGAATTAAGTATCGTTCGGGGAAAGTAATTCAGGAAATACTAGTTTGTGCTCTGATATTTTGTGCAGGTACTTTGGAGGCTTGCTACATTTATTAAGATCGCGGGTTAAATTGATATTTTTGCTCCCCGGCAGAGTGTCTCATGACATTAACCAACACGTCTTTTAAGGCAGTTGGGAAAGTTGACATTTTCTTGTGCCCCTAAATGGGGGTTGTTGTTAGGAGGCTGCTAAAATTTTTGGTGAATTTGAACTTGCTAATAAGCTAAAATTTTAGAATTTTTGAACTCATAAAATAAAAAGGAATACAACTCATTTGAATTTTAATGTGATTTAGAAACTCACTTTTAAAATTTAGACTATTAGGGTTTATAATATCAGAGACCTGGGCTTTTAAATAATCAGGATCTTAAGGTTTTAAAAATTTCAAAGTTTTGGGCTTTGAAATTATAAATTTTCAGCGTTTAGAATATTAAAATTTAGATTTTAAAATTTAAGCTTATAAGACTTAAAAATATTTTAAAATCTAGATGTTTAGACTTTGGCTCCCAGGTTTTGAAAATCAACTTAAAATTTTGGTTTTTAGACTTAGGCTCTTAGGGATGAGATATAATTCAAAGATGAAGTTTTTCTTAAAATTTGAAATTAATCGCCACCGCTACCCGATTCACAATACACTTGCTAGTGAACAGAAGGCGGACCCCATTATAGCCCAAATATGTAACATTGCATGTGATAATTTTCAAATAAGAGCTTATAGTTTTAAAATTTCTAAAGTCCTTAAAGTTTATATAAACTTCATTTTATTCCTAAGTCAAATACAATTCCTAAGTCAAATACAATGATAATATATGAAAATATTTCGAGACTTGTTTGTACTCTCTTAAATTTTGTATGCCTTTGTTGGTTCATATAAACATGAATCATATATATGATTTCAAAATCTTTTTACCTAAATTGCAAATCATAATTATAATTTAAATGTTGCACAAGCCTTCAAAATCTCTAAATTTTAAGTTATTCAGACATATGAAATAAAAAGCCTGCATGTGCTCCAACCAATGTATGGAACACTCAAATACTAGGTTTGAGAATGTTGTGCTGACTAATTGGGTTGCATTATCTATAAGATAGGGTCTTAAGTCTCACTTAACAAGTCTAATCCTCCTCGCAAGAACTGAAATTGATGAGTCTAGTAATTTCGAAATAAGAAAATTAGTATTGAACCTTGAGCCTTTTTTGAATTACAAAAAAGAAAGATCAAATATTCACATTCATAGTTATAATTAAGGGAAGCTTGAACCTTGAGCCAAAAAATATTTGTTTGTTGATTATGTTCCCACTCAAAAGGGGCATATATATTTTGATCTAATTTCTAAAAAATTGTTTGTTATAATGGATGTTACAATTTTTTGAATTACAACTCTTTTTTCCGTCTCATCTTCTAGGGGGAACAAAACAAAGATTCGACTATTATTTTTAAGGATATTTTCCAAATTGACGATTCATAAAATACCTTCTCAATCTTGATGGTTCAACCTGAAAATCCAAGCTACATTATATCAAGAGAAAGTGGGTTGAGATTTATTGATAGTGAAGACAATTTAGGTCTTTCTATAGTGCCATATCATGATGTTCATGTTTTTATAATGATATTGGAACCATTTGATATTGGAATCATTTCCTTCGTAATTTCATGATGTTCATAAAGTGAAGAATCGGGAAAAACAATTATGGTATTGGAACAATTTGATATTGTTTGCTCGTGTCAAATGACAACTCAAAAGAAGGGATATATGAGTCCTTTGCACTACACAAAATTCATGAAACCTCTATGTAATACCCTTACTGAGTTCTTACCCCATGTTCGGTCCACTTCATCTTTTTGTTCAGAGTTTTCTAATACTAAGCTTGAGGGTAGTTTCATTCTCAAGTATAATTATTTTGGTATTTTCATTGCTGCTTATAAGGGTGTAAGGTCTTGCGTTCAATATCCATTGTCCCAATATGCGTCGTATAAAAATTTTTCACATGATTTCATACTTATATTTAACAATTGTCTTGTTTGGAGATTTTTAATACTGTGTAGGTTCTGAAAATTTCTAAGTAAAATGAGGCTATTTTTGAGGAGATTAAAGCTCTAGAAAAAAATGCCTCGTGAGAGTTTGTTGATTTATCTAGAGGGAAGACAATCGTAGGTTACAAAGTGTTATCGAAGCACAAAGCGCAATGCGATGAACATGATTTTAATTTTGCTTCAAATTCAAACCGCACAACGAAGCGATATTTTTATTAATCAAAGTACTGATATGTTATATAAAATTATTAATTTATAAATTCATTCATTAAAAATTATATAATAGACATTTGCAAGTTGACGTAAAATAGAAAAATATGTAGTACAACACATGAAGGCAAATATTGAGGGTAAACCTGCAAATTAAAATTTTGAACAATTTTTAATAATTTATTGTAATAATTAAAAAACTTAAAAGTTGTAAGAAACATGTAAAATTATTTCAATGCTTTGAAGCGCGCCTCAATGAAGCATGCTTCAAAGCTCATTTTTAAAAATATTGGCTGCAATTGTGCTTACAATCAAATATTGGCATTAATTATTTACAGACATTCGCCCCAGTTACAAAATTAAATTTTATAATCGTTTTTCTATCACTCACAATTAATCTTGATTGACTCTTACAATAATTGAATATAAGAAATACACTACTCGAGGGAAACTTGAAGGAAGAAGTGTACATGGATGCACTTTCAGGATTTGGTGAAAAGTTCAGCACAAAGGTTTATAAATTAAAGAAGTCATTATATGAGTTGAAATAGTCATTAAGAATTTGATTTGAGAAATTTACTCTTTTTGTTAGAAGCCAATGGTATACTTAAGGGGCAAGGAGATCATACATTATTTTTTAAATATTCAAAGGATGGGAATATATAGCTATATTGATTGTGTATGTGGACGATATAGTTCTCACAAGAAATGACATATATGTGATGAATTATTTGAAGACTTCATTCTCCATTAGTTTCTTAGACGAAGGACTTAGGATCTTTGAGGTATTTTCTTGACAGGGAGGTTGCTCGTTAGAAGAAAATGATTGTTTTTACCAAAGGAAGTTTGATCTTGATCTTCTCAAGTAAATTGGGATGAGTGGTTGTAGGTTTGCTGATACTCCAATTGGTCCCAATCAGAAATTGGAGATGAAAATGAAGATGATTAAGTGAATACAGTTTAATATCAAAATTTGTTAAGAATATTGATATACTTATCACATACACACCCAAATATTGTCTTTGTTTAGTTTGATAATCCAGTTTATGCATTCACCCCGTGAGAATTACTTTGAATCAATTAGAAAAGAATTTGCTCTTTCTAAAGATCGCAAAATAGAACATAGTGGCGTACATTTGATGCATTTGGTGGGCTCAATTATTGAAAGAAGATGGACCTCTAATTATTGTACTTGTGTTTGTGAAAAATTGATTACATGGAGAAGCAAGAAACAAAATGACACCGAAGTTAACCTCATTCACAAAAGATTGCAAATATTATTATTGAAATTGAAATGGGTTACAACGATAACTATTCAAAAACAGAAAATAAATGGCAACACAAAAAACACCTTAGTGTCACGGACTAACTTTCCCCAAGTCACCCGTGCAGCTTTTGCACTCTCCTTTAGCACTAAATCAGTCTAATCCTCACAACGCTTGGACTTATGAGCACCAAACACTCTTAAGAAGAAGAGCAGAGAGAAATGGACACTTCACACATGAATACTTGAAAGCTTTGATTCAATGCTTGAGTCTTTTCAAATGAGGTGAGGGGCTCCTATTTATAACCCCTTTCAAGCCTAATGGAATATTCTAGAATACATTAAATTATTGTAGGTTCTAAAGAGTTCTACATTCCTCTCTTATTACACACATAACTCTAGAACATTCTAGGTTATTCTTAATTTCTCATTGGAGCCTTTCTTTCTTGTTTTCTCTAGAATTGGGTGGAATCTTCTAGAACCCCCTGGATGGCTCCTTACATTCCAGTCTTCCTAGAATCTTCTGCCCCATGCTTGCCTTGCCAACTTATTGAATATAGCGGAGCGTGACACTCTCCCCCACTTAAACTCGCAACTTAAACTCGCATCGCAATGCCCTCATTGTGGCTTCCCCTGCACCTTTGAAACCGTCTTCTTTGTTCGCCCCCAGCCTTGACAAACTTTGGTTTTTCCTTGATGTTATGGGAGAGGGGTGTCATGCAACAAGTCTTTCAGGCAGGCGGCTTAGCCCTTGCCTCCAACCTTGCTGGACCATCTTTCTTCTTTCTTGGTCGAACCTTCATCACTTTTTTTGGCATCCCATCTCTTTGGGTCTTTTCTCCTTCATTGGTATCTTGAAGGATAGCCAAGTTGTCCTCCTTGTCCTGGTCAATGCCATCATTGAGTTGGATTGCCGATAGCGTTTTGGATCCTTGCTTGCTTAACCTCATTATTGATACTGAGCAGGCTTGACTCCCTTCCGTGATGCACAGACTATTGGTAAATGGCATTGGAAATGCTCTTGCTTGCTCCAAGAAGTTCATTCCCAGGACAACTTTGTAATCATCCAATGGAATGACATAGAAATCTAGAGTACCTGACCATGCCCAATATTGGTCTTGACTCCCTTAGCCAATCCGTCGATTGGGATCTCTGCTGAGTTGACGACTTTAATGGAGCCCTCCTTTAGTCATCTGCAACTCCAACCTCTTTGCTTCCTCGTTGAAGATGAAGTTGTGGGAAGCACCCGTATCCACCATTGCTCTGGGGGTCTTCCCTCTTATTGCTATCTCCACAAAGAGTAACCCCTTCCCTTGGGGTTTCGTCATAGCTTGCATCCCGTTCAACAGTTGAAGAGATCCCACATGTGCTTCCATGCCATTTTCCCTATCACTTCCTTCTTCCTCCTTATGTCTTGCAAGAAGAGAGTTGAGGGCCTTCTTCTGAGGACAATCCCTTGCCCAATGAGGTCTTTCACAAAGAAAGCAACGATTTTGATATGGCTTGTTGGTCTTCCCCTTGTCCCTTGCCTTTGTTGGAGTTGATTCACGACGTTTCTCCTTCTTGTTTTTGCCTTTGTCATCCTCACCTTTGACATCACAACTCTTCTTTTCGTCAGACTTTCTGGACTCCATTGAATAATCAACCAAGCTTTCGGCAACCGCGATGGCTGTGGCAAGATTTTGCACTCCTTACCTTTTGAGCTCAGTTTTTTCCCAATGTTGGAGCCCATCCATGAAGTTGAAGAGAACATCATTGTCTGACATATCTGGGATTTCAAGAACCAAGCTTGTAACTTCCTTGATATAGTCTCAAATCAAACCCTCTTGCTTAGGCCTTCGTAGTCGGGCTCAAGCCTCCTCGGCATTTCGGGATAGAATTGTCTCTCTAGCTCTCTCTTGAAGTCATTGAAAGTGGACATGGAGCACAAACCTTTCTCTACATCTTCTTTTCTTCTTCTTTACCAAAGCATAGCGATGTCCGAGAGATAAAGAGAGACAAATTGTATTTTTGCATCTTCATCGACAATCCTCATCGCTCCAAAGTATTGCTATAGTCCCCATAGGAAGTTGTTTACTTCCTTCGTGTTGCGAACCCCTCCAAAACTCCTAGGTTTTGGAAGTTCAATCCTCTTGACTTTGAAAGTGGGATGACTTGTGGATGTTGCTAGTGCCCTTTTGCACAGTGAAATATCTCCACGCATCTTCTCTAAGCTAGCACACATGTCGCTCATCTCCTCCTCATAGAATCATCACACCTCTTGGAGCTCCCCCAACAAATCCTCCTGCAACTTAGCCATATGACCCATTAAGGTCTTCTCAAGTTGGAACATCTTACATTTGATTGTTGAATGGATGGTGACGTCCTCCTCCTTGAGTCCATCAACTCTTTGGCCAAGAGCCTCTACTTTACCCTCCATGCCATTCATTGCCTCCTCCATCCGAGCAAGGCGCGAATCAAAGCCATGCATGATTTCTTTGGATTTCCCATGTGGCTTGGGTGCAACGGGATCTTTTTGCTTTTGGCGACCTCGCCCTTGAGATGACTTCACATTAGTGGCTTCCGACTCTATCACGTGCTCTTTGATGCTTTTTGCCATTCATTCGAACCAAGTCTCTGATACCAACTGTCACGGATTAACTTTCCCTAAGTCACCCGTGCGGCTTTAGCGCTCTCTTTTAGCACTAAATCAGCCTAATCCTCACAACGCTTGGACTTATGAGCTTATGAGCACCAATATGAGCACCAAAGCACTCTTAAGAAGAAGAGTAGAGAGAAATGAACACTTCACATTTGAATACTTGAAAGTTTTGATTCAATGTTTGGGTCATCACAAATGAGGTGAGGGGCTCCTATTTATAGCCCCTTTTAAGCCTAATCGAATATTCTAGAATACATTAAATTATTCTAGTTTCTAGAGAGTTCTACATTCCTCTCTTATTACACACATAGCCCTAGAACATTTTAGGTTATTCTTAATTTCTCCTTGGAGCTATTCTTTCTTATTTTCTCTAGAATTGGGTGGAATTTTCTAGAACCCCTGGATGGCTCCCTACATTCCAGCATCTCTAGAATCTTCCGCCCCATGCTTGCCTTGCCAACTTCTTGAATATAGCGGAATGTGACACTAGGGTGAGGACCATGCAGCTGGGTGGTGGCCGAACAACAGGGAAAGGGGGCCAGAATGGTTTGACAACAACGGGTTGAGAGGTGGGAGAACAAAAAAGGGGGATTGTGATGCAACAAGATGGAGTTACTGCTGGCTGTGGGTAGTAGGAGAAACAGGGGTGGTTTTTGGCAACAGGTGGGCTGGAGTAGTGGGTTTAAGGCAGCAGTGGTGGAAGCAGGAAGACTTACAACAATCACAGTGCGGGTAAGAATGGGTTACAACAACGGTAGGAGAAGTAGGAAAGTATTGCGATAGTACTAGTGGAGGGAAGCGGGAATTAGCGACACGTGAATAGGAAAAGGGTAGGCTGCTGGTGGAAGGGTAGCAAGCGGTGCAAGGAATCGTGCAGGAAGCCGGAGATAATCATCACCTCGGAGCAGAATACAACCGGAGCATCACCTGTCCTTGGATACAACCTTAGCAAGGGGAAACGCCTGACGTCCAGAAATTTGAAATCAAAACACACAAAACTAACCCTAAACTCTCATGAAAACGAATGTATAATGATAAAATAACTAAGGGTGGGCCTAGGAACCGACCGACAATCCCAAAATAGATAAAAACCAGAGCCGATTCGGTCTAGGCGAGCAGATGGGTCGTGGAAGTCGTGGTATTGTAACAGTAATGTAGCAATGATCTCAAAATCTTCTCATTGGTTTCTCCCGAATCAGTCTCCCGTGGTTGGAGAAGGTTCAACCTCATTTGTCGAAGTTTCATTCTCCTCATACTAGTCTCCTCTTCCTCGCTGAATGTATCGTAAATGACATAATCTCCTGATAAGTCAATCCTGTTGGCGCTGACATACCACAACGCGTCTTGATAGAATAAATATGCATCCACTTTTGGCCTATCTCAAGTTAAGAGCTGCCTATAAATGTATGTTGCTGCAATTTAATTCTCAAGCCCTTAAGCTTGAGACTTCCTCTAGTTTTCGTACCCTAGCAAAATGTATGTGACTGATGAATAATATGTGAGTAGAAATAAACTTTGGGAGGAAATCTATGACAGACCGTGCTACTCTCACTAGCAACCCCTTACGAGAGTCATCTTCTTTATTGATAGGACATCGATCTCATTGGAAAATTTTCTTTTTATTATGCTTCTAAGATGATTTCTGATGCTGTAGTTCATTCTTCATGTTTGGACATTTGATGGTGGGTTCAATGCTGAACTGAATCTAACATCCAATAACTCCATGTAATCTTTCGGACATGGCACAAAAGTACCCCATTTTTGATATATTGGACCTCTCCTAATAGGGGCAAGTCAGGAAGTAGTCTATCTGAAAGGCCTGAATTTTGCTTATCTAGGATTGCCGGATCTTTGGTGTCGGTTCCTAGGACTTAGGACCAACTTGGACCACCGCTATGAATTTTGTTGGAGTTTCTTTCATGCCCTTTGTTGGAGCTACGTGCTTTTCTTCCTCATCCGTTGGAATTTCATTTTTCTTTTTTGTGTCACCACCTTCTTCAATGTCAACTATGTTATTGCCCTTTTCTTCAACAGCTTACTGCTCAGTAAAATATATTATCTCCCTGGTTGTGCAATCTACTTCAATATGCCCAAATTCATGACACTTGAAGCACTTCATTGTTGGGATGAATTTGAGAATGTGGATTGGTGATCTCTGTTCTCTACCCTGAACTTGTGTCTCCTCAGGTGAGGTTTGCTTGGATGTTTCCCTGAGTGTACTCTTGCTGTAAGATCCTGGGGTTGAACTCTACTGGTAAAATGTGATGGTCGTCTGACGATGCGGTCTCTTCACTTCTAGAGCTAGGACCTGAACATCCGGTCTATAGTGAGCTGGTAGAAACTGCACTGTATCTCCCATTTTATCTTGGACCATGTGGTAATTTGGCAGTTTCCCTCATGCTGACGTAGGTACTTCAAATTTTGCCTTAAAATAATGCCTCTTCTTTAGCTTGCAGGTGGTTAGTTTCACCATTCCATCCTATGGGACGTCGTGACACTCAAAGATATTTTCCAAGGTCTAAAGCCATTCGATGAACTCATCCAGATCCATGCGACCGTCGAAATATAACAAATTTATCTGCATTTCAAAATTCTTGGCTTCTCAGATATTTTAAGTCATATTTTCGAGGTAGAGATTCTTCATCCCTGAAATTTACATGGTGGAAGATATTCACTCCATTCCTTTGATCTAGCAAGTTACCATTATGGCTACGGTGACCCTTCCAGATTGCCTCCTCTTGAAGGTGGCAAGCCTCGGTTGTAGTTTTGGGTTTCCTATCCTAGCACTTAGCTAGGGTTATGCTAACTCTAATACCAAATGATACCGTAGTTAAACACAAATCATAGAAGAATTGCAAATATTATTGCTGAAATTGAACTGAGTTACAATGAAGTCTCTTCATAATTAGGAATTAAACAACAACACAAACAACGCCCTAGGGTGAGAATAATTGTGCTGAATGGTGGGCAGACAACGAAGAAAGGGGGTTGGTATGGCTTAGTAGCAGCGGGTTGAGAGGTGGGAGGGATGGAAAAAGGGATTGCAGTGCATTAGGATGGAGTTACGGCTGGCCGTGGGTAGTAGGAGAAGCAGGGGTGGTATATGACAATCGGTAAGATGGAGAAGAGGGTCTAAGGCAGCAGCGGTGGAAGCGGGAAGACTTACGATAATCACAGTGGGAGTAGGAATGGGTTATGACAACGACAGGGGAAGCAGACAGGGATTGCGACAGTACAAGTGGAGGGAAGAGAGAATTAGCGGTAGGCGAACAAGAATAGGGCGCGTTGTTGGTGGAATGGTAGCGAGTGGTGCAAGGAATCATGTGAAAAGTGAGAGATAGTCACCACCTCGGAGCAGTGTCATGACATAATATTGGGCTATAGCTAATAGAGTATACGCGATGGTATGGTTGAGAATTTTTGAAGAGACGGGGATCCCAATAACACACCAATGAAGGAAAACTTGGGTTTTAGACATACAACTTACCACCTTGAAGGCTTCATTCTCTTTTGAGTCACCGTCCCTTTCTTCCGCTGTACTTTAGTCAGTGAAAGAGTTCACTCACGTATTTGGTAATCAGACGCCACGTGGCCAATACCATGACATTTGAAGCATTTTCTGGCAGTCTCCACTTTATCTCCACTTTTTACATGTTCCTCCTTCGGTTGAGCTGACTTAGGTGTTCCATTGGTTGTACTCTTGATGCTTGATTCTGGGGTTGAACTTTGCTTGTAAGATGTGGCGGCCACCTTGTAATGTTGTTGTAATTGGTGAAGTCTGAAATAAATATCTTACCCGTAATATGCGGGTAGGAATTTGCGCCGCATCTTCTTTTTCATCTTGGAACAGGTAGTGATTTTGTCTTTTCTTTCACGTTAGTGTAGGTGCTTACAAATTTCCCGCCACAACAGTACACTCTTCTTTAACTTGATGGCTGCCAGCTTTACCATTGTGTTCGATAGAATATCCTGGTATTCAAACATCTGTTCCATTGCCTTGAACCCCTTGATGAATTCTTCCGGATCCCTGTAACTGTCAAAATCCGGTAAATCCACCTTTAATTCTAGATCCTGGCGTATCATTTAATATTTCATGCTAAATTTTTGGGGTAGTGGTTCTTCATCCTTTCAATCTGATGAATCACCGTTGTGGCTACTGGTGACTATTCTGGATTGTTTTCTCTCGAAGGCGGCAAGTCTCTTTTGTAGTTGGACGATTTTATGATTTAAATTTTTTATAGAAAGTTCATGGACATCTCTTTGCGGATTTCTCATAAGCGGCACTGTGTCCTTTGATCTTGATCAGGTTTCCAACAATTGTCTCTTCGGTGGCATGGCTAGGGTTTATGTTTGGGAGGTGGAAGAATGTGTAATGGGTTGATTTAGGGCAGGGAAAGAAAAGTTTTGGTGGCTGATTTGAAAAGTCAGCAAGGGAGGGATTGTTTTGGTAACCTTAGGATAGGACTCTGGTTAGACTAGCTCTGATATCAAATTATACCAGATTTAACTAAATAACAGTTGAAAAACAATATTTTTACTGAATTCAAATATGAAATTACAATGTCACAATAAGAAATCTTAAATTGTAACAAACAACAATACAAACTCAAACTAGGGTTAGATCGAGGAGTGGCGGCGGTGCTGGGTAAACAACAAACAACAAGGTGGTTGTTTCCTAGGTTGTTCTCCACTCTAAAGTAGTGTCTCTTTAAAGGGGAGCGACAACATAGGTGGAGGGGGCAGCCTTAACAGAAGCAAGGAATCACTGTTCTTGGTGGTTGCAGCAATAAAGGAAGCTAGAGAGGGATACGAGAAGGATTTAGAAGGGTAGGGGGAGGATACAAGCCTTGATGGAAGAAAAGAGACGACAAAAAAGTGACCTAAAGCATCTAGGATAACTAGGAGTGGCCCCCTCCTATTGGGCAGCACTCCCATGGAGCCAAGAGGACTGACTGACTCTCATTATGTTTGGATCGAACCAGTCCAGAGCTCCAGGAACAATGCTGCGCTCAGTTGACGTCTACATCGATGGTTAACTCCAACCTCTTTTAATGTAAGCATCATGAATATTTTGTATCTGTTTAGAGAATATGTGGATTACATTGAACCTTTTACCTATTCCGGGACTAAAATAGCCTTTTAAAATTAGCCGGGAGACCAGTTTGGTCCTTTTCTTTTGGAAATATTATTTATTTGATTCATTTAGTCTGACTTCAATTGTCTAATGGGTCAAGTGAAATTGCTCATCTCATATGTCAGTAACAGCTTTCCTTGTTTTAAATAAGATCATTTTCCTTATGATTCTGTTCACTAACTCTGAACCTTTTTTTTTATTTATTACAACATAATGGTACTTGATTTTCCATCTATACAAGGTTATCTCGTTTATACAATCTTTGCCTAACCTTGTACTATGTATTGTGTCATCTCTCATGCAGGTACTTCTCATTCTGCATGTAATTCTTGTCATGACAGAAATCTCGTATCCTGTTTTTGTAATTGTTAGGTAAGATCTTTTTGTTACTTAAGTTATTGATTGCAAATCCAGTTGCCAAATGTTTCTGTGCTCCAATGGCTAAATGCCATGTTTAAGATTTTCCGCAAATTAATTCATAACCACAGTTGCTCCATGAATATTTCACGGTATCAGCTATTGGTTGATTTTTGTTTTACCGCTTCAATTTTAGTTTGATATCTACAACTTCAATCTACAGTTTTATTCTTTTTTTGCATCAATTTGCTTAATGGAAATTGGGTTTATTCTGAACAGAGGTATGCTAAATATAGTATTTGAAATCAACAGTTACATTGGCAGTCTGCTCTACTTGTGTTATGCAACTTTTTTTTAGAGATTTAAAAGCTTATGCTCTTTATGTTAATGAAGGACATTATCACTAGGTCCTTTGTCAGATGGTGTGCTACTACGGATTAAAATTTACGTAAAATGACAACATAATTTCATTTTCCAAGTACCATCTAAACAATGAAAACTTCTGATTTGCAATCATCACGCTTGTGCATCATTGTGCAGTAAGCCCTCTGAATTTTAATCATACATTTTTTTTTTAAATATATGTAAGTTCCTTGTCTTAGAGTTGAAGGAAAAATGGGTTAGTTCAATGTCATGAATCTATTGTTTATTTAGCTTTAACATGGCTCATTTGGTTGAAAGTCTCAAAATGTGGACCTCCCAACTGACTATTACTAGACAGTTGTCCACTTTGCTGGATGTCTATTTACAGTTGTGTAGCTAGTATATAAGAATTCACAGAATGAGTGTAGCTTTTGCTTGGACTTTATTTTGTAGAATGTAGTAAACCATGCATGTTTTATAGATATTTCATGATATTTCTGAATTCTGTAATCATTTGGTGCGCTGTATGACCTAAAACAAAGTTCAACATTTGCAGTATACTGATACAACTAACATTCACGAGATTATGTAGACTGTTTGCGATATGCGGACATAAATAGCTTAATATGTTTATCATTAATCATTGGTCACCTAATATCTTAGGAAGGACATTAAGATGTATAATTCTTCAATTTTTCTTATGCATTAAATGGATGTGTTTGAAAGAAATGGAATGGCATGTGTTCTGTATTAATGGTATTGTGCGAAAACAAGCTAAATATGTTGCTAGGTTAGAATGAGAGAAAACTTGTTTACCATTCTTTCTTTTCGTTTTGTTTGCTTCAGTAGGCTGGATATATGACGTTTTATTGTTTGGATTATCTTCTGATTAGAATGACAGTGAATTCTTTCTGAAGTGACTATTTACTTTTCCGATAATCATTTCAAGGATCTAGCTTGTATGAATCATTTATTTATGGCAAATTTTGTATGTTCTTGTTCATTTTTTAGCTTAAACAATTTTCTTGTTAATTTTTTGTGTGGCAGGTGTGATTCAGCAGTTTTATCTGGTCTTGCTTTAATGCTCATTGCAAGCATTATTTGGTTAAAGCTGATTTCTTATATGCACACAAATTATGATTTAAGGGCTTTGCGCCACCATATTGCTAAGGTGAAATTTCATTTTATTTTCATCTGCCACTTTGTTCCACCAATTTCTTTAAATTGAAATCAGACATATTACACCTCTAAATTTGGATTTCTGAAGCCAAATGTCTGATTATGTGCTGTTATGTGGTGTATTTTTTGGGATTTTTTTGACTGTCATTTTCTGAACTAATGGTGTAATGGAATTGCCAAACCGAGAGAAGGTAGTAATGTTGAAATTTTTTTTCTTTCCTATATTTCTTTTGTGATATATATACACTTACAGTTGAGAATACAGAAAATTAGGAAACTATCAAACGTGAATATTATAGCACTCCTAGAATGAATATTTTACGGTCATGTATTAATTGCATGCTGAGAATAGTTTGTAGGTACTTGAGAGATATGATCATTTAATGCTTATATCTTGATGACCAAAATTATATGTGGGTCATGACGAGGTGACCATTTTTTTTAACATACTTTACAAGATGGTTGTTTCATGAGTCCTTTCTCTTTTTATGCCCTTTCTCTAGATGTTGGTTCCATCAAGAACACCAATCTTGGACCCCAAAGATTGATATCGTGATGATCTGAGAGGTTTAGTTAAGATGTTGGCAATTTGATACTTTATTGATGCATGTGTAACTTGAAGCAACCCTTTTATAACATGTTCACGAACTAAGTGTGTTTATGCCAGAATGAGGTGCCAGTGTTGTCATAGTAGAGGGTCTGTGGTGATGAGAGAGCGATAATGAGTTGATGCAGGAATGATTGAATCCAATTGATCTTAATTACTATTGATACAATCGCTTGATAGTAAGTTTTGATGGAAGATTGTGCTATTGTTCATTGTTTTCGGAATACTAAGAATTTGAATTCTATCCAAGCAATAGACAAATGTACTAGTCAAAATTCTATCATTAGGATTTTGGGTTAAAATCATAGGGGGATCATTAGGATTTCAAACCCAATCAACATTAGAAAGAATCATAGGGGGATTGTTGGCGAATAAAAATCCTTGGAGAGTACTTTTGAGATACCTTGTCACGCATTTAGTGGCTGCTCCATTAAGTTATGATTGTGAGTGAATGAATTGCGGGAGTTTATTTATCACCGAAGCTATATTCGGATGAATGAGAGAAGCATTGTTGTTTTTTAATGGTGGTGTGATACATTGGTGGATCAATTGTTGAGGTGCTATCGTGTAGTTTGAGAGTCCCTAGAATTGAGAGTGGAGCGGTTACTATTTTTACTCCATTCATACTTGTGTGCTTAAAGAGATCTAGAATATGTTTTATATATGTGAGAAAGTTACCTTCTTTCTCATCAAATGTGCCTTGAATGATGGCATTAGTGAAATTGAGTTGGTTAATTGGAGAACCTTGAAATAAACCAATGCGAATAAATTTTGCGTTATAAGGGGGTATATAATTGGACTGAATATTTTAGGGTAGTGAGGGCCTGGTTATGAATAAAAAATTTTGCTATCATGCATGCTTTATTTCACTGAAGACTATCTTAAGAATTTATGCAAAATGCCAGTTGCAATTGACTATATTTTGAGATGGTTGAGGTGAATTAGATCTCAAGTACCATTTTGAACTAGTGCAGTGAGCTCCTCATGGTTTTTAACTTTTTGGAATTTATAAGAGCTTGAGCTATATTTGATGGCTTAATGGGAAGGCGAAGGGGATATTTGGAGTCAGTGAAAATATTTTAGGCTTTGAGATATTGATTTTTGAATAGATGGTCGTGGCATTGGTACGAATGAAGGTAATTTTATGTGGTGATAAAGGCTAAGCTGAGAGAGAGGGTGTTGCTTTAAGAACAATGTGATCAAGAGTTGTAATGGAGTTTTACCTGATGAGGTGGCGTGACGCAAGACAGGAACGTCCAAATTAGTGTGTTTTGAGGCATCGCGTGCAACAATAGTACTTGGCTTGGAAACAATATGGATATGAGTTGGTGAAAAGTATATAGAGAGATAGAAGGTGAGATTCTACTGTTGAAAGCATGAGGAAGTAACGTTGACTGTAGGTAAATGTTGTGAGATAAGGAAGTAATTTGTGGAGGAATTTAGACATTTTTGTATAATTTGTGTGGAGTATCCAACAAATAAAATATGCTTGTGAATTTGCTTCCAATTTCTTGGTACTGTATGGTTTTAACTATGGATAACATAGGCAACCAAAGGTTCTCAAATTTTGATAGTTAGGAAGGGAATTGAGCAACATTTCAAATGATGCTTTATAGCTGGGTAGTAGCGTACACAATCTGTTGAAGAGCTGAGTTGTAATTTGAAAGGATAGCTCTAAAGTGGTATTATAAGTAGGCTTGGTGAAGAAGAGATATTTATTTGAACAATACTACAATAGTGATATTTAACTGTCTCATTGTTTTATGGTGTATGTGGAGTGGTGGTTAGATGAGAGATACTATGATTTGCAAATGTTGGGACAAATTTTGATATTCACTTCCAATATTAGAACAAACTAATGTAATTGAAGTTTCAAAGAATTTTCAGCAAGATTTTTAAATTTTGGAGTTGGATTTTAGTTTTAGGGGACAGCCAAAAATATTTAATGCAATGATAAAAAATAACTGTTACTTCAAACCATCAATGAAATTTATTTGATTGGGTCTTTAAACATCTATATCGAGAAGATCTGAAAGATTTTTTTTGGCAAGGGCAAACAAAAGCAATGAAGGCTGGTGGTTTTTATTACAAGAACACGTGCCATGTGTCATTATAGGATGATGCAAAGAGGTGAAATTTAGTTTATTTTTAATGAGATATTAAAATATTTGACATGGATGACCAAGATGAAATGTCAGAGACTATACACAAGTTTAATTATCCTCACTAACACTGTTGAGTTTCATTTGTGAGTCCTAGTTTTGCCTTTGGCCAGTCATTTTATTTTTATATGCCCCCTTGAAGAAGCATCATTCCCTTAAATTCTCCCGCATGAAGCAACAAGATGAAAGTTCAAGATAAACTTTTTTAGTTTTACAAAATTGAGATACAAAAATGAGATTAATTTGCATAGAAGGGACACAAAACATCATGAAAAAAAAAAGGAAGGAAGGTGAAAGTTGGTTGTGTCCAACTTGATATTTTTTTTATTCAAACTGGAATCATCACTTATGATGATCTCATTGAGTCCAGCACATTTCGAGTGGAGCAACAAATTTTACAAGCCAGCAGCAAAGAGGAATTTATATCCAATAGCCGGTTGAAGTTAATTACGGTGGACGTTAGATAATTTATGGTTGAACTGATGTTTGTTAGAGTTGTGAGTTTCCATCATTATTTGGTTGTGTGAACAATTGATCACATAATTGGCATTTTGTTTTAGATAAATATATTATTCCATAGTTGTTCTCGCAGGGTTTTCAAGAGGATTGAGGCTGGGCACAATAATTTTGGTGAGCTGATGCATTTGAGGTTCTTTCGTTGGTGTTATTGTAGCCCATTTTTTTTAGCATAGCTGGCGGTCATTGGCAATGCAACGATTGAGTGTGAGTGTTTCTAATGAAATTTTTATACTTGAATAGTTTATTGTGAGTGCTTCAAAGAATTTTGGCTGGTTTCTTGCTTGCATTGCTCCTAATATTTCCTTAAAATTTGTGTTCCAATGTCGTGAAGATAATGAACGATAATCTCATCATCATTATCCAATGATGTTTGAACATGTGCTAATTTGCTAGTAAAACTTCAGAGCTTTTGTAAGAATTCAATATTAGAAATTTCACCCTTTATTATAAGAGAGAGTTTTTCTTTCAGAAAGAATTTTAGAGTGAGAGTGGATGACACTTCAGAGCTTTTGTCAGAATTTTTTGTAAGAGATAGTTTCTCTTTCAGAAAGAGAATACTAGAGTGAGAGTGGATGACATAAAGATTAGTAAGTCTATAGAAGCATCCTTGAATGAGGTTGAAGAGGTTATATGTCTATTAGGAACTTGGATGGGAGGGAGGGAGGCAAACATGGCTTGGAGAATAAGTTGGCCTTGTTGGATCAAATGGGTATGTAGTGGATTGGGAGTGTGGTAGGTGGTTGCGGTAACTCACTATTGATATAATTGATAAAGTTTTAGCCTTAAAACAATGATGGAAATTGAGCTCTTAATGACAAATTGGTTTTAGGTGTGAGTTTCAGAGGCGGTTGGAAAGCTGGGTTGATAAAAATAAATGGTGATGTTGAAATGTTAGTTTAAAATGTTAGCTTAAAACTAACATTTGAATTTCTTATTTAGGGTTTAAACTAACATTTGAATTTCTTACTAGTTGAATTGTTTAATTGTAATTTAATTAACTCATCGTTATCTTTACAAAGTAAAATTTCTTTAAATCAATAGCAGAAATATGTAAATAAAACAAAAAAAAAAGCTATTTATTTGACTTATTGGAGGATTTTGTTTTTGTTGCTAGGGCGAAATTTCGTCAGATTGCCTAAACTTCAATTATCAAGATGGTGTCAGCTTTAAAAACTTGTTGTACTTCATGGTGGCTCCGACTCTTTGTTACCAGGTACTTGTTTTCTTAACTACACTTATTATTTATTCTGTATTATTTGTTTAAACTTGTGAATTGTGTGGAATTATAACTATTTTCTTTTAAAAATGTTACATTTAGAAGATAACATTTTTTTTTAATGCATGTGTATTATTAGCTCAACACAACTATTTTTAAATTTTATTTATGAAACTTTCATATTCAACGTGTGCTTCATATCGGGACAAAGATTGTTTTTTTCTAAGAATGTCCAAGATCGACAATTAGCAATATTCTAGGTCAGAGATATATATATATATATATATATATATATATATATATAGAGAGAGAGAGAGAGAGAGAGAGAGAGAAATAGATCACAAAGGATGGGTTTTAATAATTAGTTTCCCTTGTAATAGTTTTTGTTAAAGTATAAATGTCACATTTATTTTGGAATTTATGAAGGCAAAAATGGAAACTTAGGTATTTTGCCTTCATTAGTTGATGAGATGTAAGCTTTGAGAAAAAAAGAAAAAAAAAATTATAAAATTAAGAATAATTACCATTGACTTTTAGTAACTGGGACATAACCTATAAACTATATAAAACTAATGGAGTTAATGAGTAATCTTGTTTTTTTTTGAGGAACGAGTAATTAAGATTTATATTATAATGTGTTTGTTAATAAAGCTTTTCGTAATCATTAATATCAAACTCTTGATGTAGATGTTGAAATACTAAGAAAGTTGAAATTGATCAATCTACATTTGATGGAAAATTTTATTTAAAGTTTTTTTTTTTTAATTGGTTATGGATAAGGGTAATTACTATGGATATTAAACAATATCAGGAGAGTTTTAAGTGAGATTTATAATACTAAAATTAATTGGCTAGCTAAAATGCACTGGATGAGTATGAAAAAAATTAAAGGAAGGTTTGGTTATAAAGCCTACGAAGTGACTTGTCTAGAGGTTCAAAATTATGTTACTACATTTTTCTTTGAGAAATATAATTCTAGGAAAATTTTAAGTTGTACTGATAGTTTGGTTGATTTCTTAATTATTATATTATACCCAACGTCCAAAGAGTTGAATACACTACATCAATATTAGTAGAAAATGTTCAACTATTTTTGGGATTCGTTACTTTTAAATATACATGGGTTAAAGACCATTTTTTGTCATTTGTTGAATATATGGATCAACTGTATGATCTATTTAAGAATTGTAAATAAAGTTACAATGATTTGTTTCAATATTATGCAAGATTTAAATAACTTCTTGCCAAATATGATTTGTCGTTAAATTTTTTTATCATGATTAACTTTTTCATTTATAGCTTCAGGGGATAAATTTAAGATGTATTAAGTTACAATTCACCAAAAATGTACACGAGGCTTTATATAGAGCTTTAAATAATGAGAAATTTTTTAACTCCTTTTGTCAGTGTTATTTCAGCATTGGTTAATATTTTTATCAAAAAATCTTCATCATCTCTTTGAAGCTTTTCAAACCCACCCACTCTAATACATTAGTCACTAAATCAAAATTGATATTTTTGAAGAAGCTCTAGTCTGAATATTCATTAATGGTGCATTAGATACATAAGGTGATGCATGATTACAATATGATTGTACAATTGATTTTGTTGAACATGAATCTCCACATATATTAGATCTTGAACTTGAATAAAAAAATGAGTAAAATTCAAAATTCAAATTTGAAATTGAATTTGACCTTGAGATTACTTCTTAGCCCAAACCTAAACTAGAAGCTTAAGTTGACATTTGGACCTAAATCATAATTAGAATCTGAATCAGTTATTGACTTTGAACCTAAAAAATCATGCTTTATAGTTAATGAATCATTTGAGTAATTAGAGAACCTAATTTAATGAATTATTTATGAAAATTATTCTAATGATAAATGACAAGAATGAGAATTAACTTTATTTTTTGTCCTTGGTTTGATTTACAGATTCGGTAAACTAATTTTATGGAGAATTTTAAGTTGCATTAACATTTGGGATAATTTTTTAACGAGAATATTTTAAAACATTCTGAACTTCAAAATTATATCTACCTGATTAATTCAAAAAGAGTTTAATTAATCACAATTAATATTTAAGCCATTAGCATAAAATATGTATCCATATGGGTTATATA
>NW_018164622.1:81604-117178 GCF_001263595.1 Phalaenopsis equestris | reverse complement strand
ATATATATTTATATATATATATATATGTTTTATATCTTTCATATGTTCTTTATTATCTCTAACTCTAGGAATAAGGTATAGATTTTTTTTCTGTATTGTTAGAATGCATACTTATATTTAGCATATTATATATTTTGCCTGTACAAGTAGTAGTCATTTTACTTAATTTGCTTGAAATTATTCATTGAAAATTAAATTATAATAGTGGATACTAGATGTATTCAGTGCATTGACATGACTAATCTAATTAGGTTGATTCATGAATTACTTTACAAGAAGCACACTTCTTTTGCCTTGATTTGTTTGATAAATATTAAATATTTATTTGTCAAAGCAAAAATTTTCCAAGTCGTGCAAATTTGATGGAAATCAGAGATCTACACTCATTGGAAATAAAAACCATGTGCTGAGATCATAAATTAATAAATAGAACAATGATCATTTTAGTTGGCTTTCTTAAGTTAGGTGCTTTATTTCAAATTTAAGTTATTTTGATATTATGCTTATGATTGCTATTTTTATAATGATGGAATGTGTACTGCGACCCTTGGTTTGGTTTGGTTTACTGTTAATGGATGGTCATGATTAACCATTTTTGGATCAACCTTTTTTTTATTGTTTGATGGTTTTGATTCCATGATTAATTCACATGCGACTTTTTTTCTGCCTTCTACCCATGTTCACTTGAAGGTTTTCATCTAGAACTAGTATATTATGTGTCACTTTTGTTTTACTTCATAAGCCATATTATGTGTAAGACCTTCACAACTTTAGCGAGTAATATAATGCACAACTTTAGCACATGACATGATGTATTATTTGTGAGTCTCGTTCGAGTTTATTTGCTTCCTCTTCTTTCTGTTGCCAAGCTTTTTAATATCCATATTAGCGATTTATTTTCTATTATTGGAGAAATGTTTTGTAATTAAATAGGATATTAAGACATTAACACCATCAATCTTTCTAGTTTAATAATTTTTTCCCTCTAGTTTTAGTGCCAATCTAAATGCAAGCTCTTTAAATGGGATAAAGATTTATTGCTGTTGTGTTTGAATGCTAAGCTAAATGCAAGCTCTTTTAGCAGGGCAAGTATTGATTGTGAACTTCTTAGGAATCCATCTTCTACTACCGACATATTACTTGGATCTCTTATATTTTGAATTCTTAATTGCTTATTTTTTTCTAAAGATTTTGTGATTTGTGAATTGTTTGATTTTGGCCAAATTTGTTACAATCTCGTTTTTTTTCTTAATCTTCGTGATTCTTAATCAAGTGTATTGATGATATCAAATTTATTGCAAAAATTTTATTTGGATGATTATTAATTTTTTTCTTAAGTACAAGAAAATGCACAAGAATTTATTTATTTAAGCGTACAAAGAGCGAAGCGTAGTGGCACGTCCAAAAATAGTCATGAAGAAGCAATTAACTAAATTTTGTTATTATTATTATTTTTTTGGTTTAGTGATGATGGCAAAAGCTTTTTCTTCTCTAAGGCTTCTTATGGATTAGATATCAATGGTGTGCGGATAGGAAGGAACCTATACTGTTATTTTTACAAATTAGTTATTATATGGTTGCCATTGTCGTCAAATGAGAACAGCTGGGAGCACACACTCTTAATTCTCTTTATAGTATGAAGAAGGCTAAGCTTTCTTTTCTGTATTCGTGGTGTTTGGCTCTTTGTTAAGTAGCTAAGTAGCTAATTTTACAAGCTAAAGTCATTATTTATTTGATGGTCTTCATATTTTATCATGTTTTTCATAAAAATATTCTTTTGATGGGTTATATACCCAAGCTATTAGGATATGACTAAAGAAACTGTCTCTTTTGATTGGTTATCCTTTATGTTGTTAATTATTTTGTCCAGTTATATAGGGCTTTCCCTATAAAGCATATATTGTTTTCATATAGAATTATCACAGGGCTATCCTTGCTAATTGTTTATTTTTCTATTTTTATTTTTTCTATTTTCTAGCAAGCAATGAGGTTACAAGTTTGTAATTTTTTTTGGTTTGATTTCTTTTATATATTAAATATATTATAGCTTGTATCAGTTGATATGGCCATTGTTTATGATTGGCTTCATGTTTTTTTCTCTTTGTTGAATTTGTAGTAGTGTTATGAATGCACAAAACACAACTTTAACTGCAAACAAGCTTTTATGCTTTGAAGCGTGAAACACACAGAATGTATGGTTTGTCATCTAACTACGAATCGACACTACCAAATGGCCTTGGCTCTAGTAATATATTCCTTAGCTTTTCAAGCTATTGAACTCTCGTTTGATGAGACCTAGTGTAATACTTTTTCCGCCTATCTCATCGATGTCGTATATCGAAAAGGTGCCAGCATTGATCTCGAGGAGATCTAATGGTCCAAAGGAGAAGGGTACAATGAGGGGTGACCCATCGACGTAAGAACGTGAAGCCCACTTATCCGACCTATTGCAGTCGTCCGAGCCAAAGCCAGTAAGGCCAAAGCCGACCGAGCCACGAGAATGACAAAAAGCTAAGAAAATGATCCGAGTTCGAATCGTTTGGTCAAAAACGAGATAAAGAGGCACCCAGGCCAACCATCTTGAAGAAGTCGACCAGAGGGAAAACCCAGTCCCTCCGCATCTCCAAGCATACCGAGGATGCTCAGAAGTCCCCCCATCTTTTATCTTAGGTTGACAACTAGACTAGATTAGCCGACTGACAACGCCAGTCAAGTCTAGCCGACTGAATCAGTCCTGCCGATCTAAAGTCAATCAGGCTTAGCCAACCAAGCAGACAGAGTCGTTGAGCGATAGACTTATACGTGTAAAGTACCAAGAATACCTTGTACAACCCTCTTTAAAACAATGACAAAAATGTAACATCATCATATTGTATTCTCTACTCTAAAGTAGGGAGATTGTTTTGTGAATAAAGATATTATTGTTTATTACCGTTCACTCATCTCTCGTCGTAAGCTCTATTCTTAAGTGTAATTTACAAATAAATTAGGATTTAAGATCCTAAAAGGTATGGTGAGGGTGAATTATACCACAGGCAAGAAGAGGAGCATCCCACGGAGAAGAAATTCATAACAAAACACCCTAAATATGAAGTGCGCTTATAAAGATAAGAATTTATAAAGTTCAAATCACTTAGTCTGATGATCCTTCTTATAGAGACAGGAGTTAACATGACTTATATCCTAAAAAAAACTAAATTAACAAAATCAAATCCCTCTTCAATTATAAGTTTCAAATGAACTATCCCCAATAATGACCGTGTTGATTGAAAATTTCAACCAGAAATGTCAATTTTTAAAATTAAAAATTTCAAAATAGCCAACCAAAATATTCTTAAGTTGAGCACTGAGAAGCTAAAAAAAATCCATCCAACCCCTGCAATAGTTTATCGAGAGTGACAAATTTTTGATTGATTCAGCTCACAAAGAGATCTCATATCTAGTTTATCCCTATATTTACTATCAAAACAATTGCACGCTAGTAAGGACATGGTCTGAGTCTTCTATTCACATGGTTCTGTCGTCAAATGACACCACAAAGTAATAGTTATGACCAAAGCCTTCTGACCGGGTGGTTGCCGACAAACCACTGTTATATTACGGTCTCGCCTGCAGCTCTTATGTTTCTCAACGACTTTCGACTCTTTGAGTTGTGAACCATTTTGATACAATTGATTGGCATAAAGCCTTATGTCATCTAAGGTCAATTTAAAATTGTCCCTTTAGACAAACATCTACCCTGGATCTACAAGGGCCTCTTGAACGACACAACCCATAGTTGTTGATAAGAATCATTTAGTTAGGTTTGGTCGCCTACCTCTTCTGACCAAATATATCAGGGACCATGACGACTCAAGACAACGTAACTATGAGATCTTGATCGGGTTTCATCATCATTTTCCTCACCATTTGCTTTAAGCTTCAAGTGATAGTTTTAGAACTTAAATGCTAAGTGTGCTGATTTTAAATGTTGAATATTTAATTTTTAATGATCAGTCTTAATTGAAAATGCTCTCCCATTATTTGGAGGGGTAGTTAACAATTAGAGCTTACACCTATGGAAACCTCAAATCTCAGATCAAAAAGTCATAAAATAAGGGTAAAATCTTTGGGTAATGTCTTATCCACAATTTAATCCGCCTTTTGAAAATTTGAGCCTCAAAAGCTCTCAACAATAAATAAAATAAAAAATAAATGCAAAGGGCTCTGGGGAGCGATTGAAATTTTCAAAGCTCACATTCCATATGGTGCTCCAAGCCATGAATTTCCTCAAAACTTCATGGACTTGGCCGTTCATTTTATTGAGCTCTCTAAGTTCAACCTTCTTATTAATGATCAAAGCTCTTTCTGGATCAAGGCTGAGTGCAACTTCAAGCAATTTTGCTTGCTCTCACCATATATTTTCATCCTCTGCTTAGCACAGCTTAAAATTATACAATTGGGTATTGAGGTTTTTTTAGGCATGAGCTTCGGTGCAATCCAACGCGTAAGTCTCATAGTTTGAAAATTTTTTTAAGTCAAAATAAATGGTTAAAAATAATCTATTAACATCATAGCTTATATATTATAGCTACCATTTTTGATACTTACGAATTGCATTCAATTTCAGAATATCAAAAATGAGTACAAAATTATGCAACTATGTATGTATAAAGTGAGATCGATCCTCCTTAATAGGAGAAAAAAGTGCATGTCACTCGTGTACATGTTTCAACAGAAAACTATTCTGTTAAGACTAGGTTTGCACAAAAATGAGCTGCTCTATTGTGCTTCTAGAAACAAAGTAAAACAACACTTGTCTGAATAAGAAGAGGAAGGCAATATCTAGGCTGTATTATGGTCAAATACTCCACCTCATTTCAGCCATACATTGTCTAAAATAGTCAATTATCTTGTTGTTGCCCTATTCAATGACGATCCCTTGCGTCCAAACATCCAAGCTCCCTGTTTTTTTTGATAGAAATGATAGATGCCAACTCTACCTAAGTATTGCCACAGTGCTCCAAATGCTTCCCTACCTCTACAAAGCAATCCCCTATTTCTGAAAACGAAGGTGAGAAATTTGTGAGTTCTTAGCTTTATGTCGTTTCACGCGTGCGTGAAGTAATTTGTTTGGGTGATAATATTTTAGTATTAAAAATTATTTTTTGAAATTTTAATTTGAGCTAAATTTTGAACTAAACACGAGTTGATTTGAAAAATTCGAGCTGAACAGATTATTTGCTTGTCATTTCAAACACATGTCAGCCACGAAAAAAAAAAAAAAAGGGGCCAAACATGAACATGCCTTGGGCTTCCTCATGCTTGGCTCATTTACACCTTGAACGACCACTCCCATGCTGGCCTCATGGGATGTAAGTAAGGCCCCATTCACATTTGCCTGGGGAACACCAAGAGTGGCGGTGAGACAGCCCAAAGGGCTAATTAATGTCCCAATCCTCCCATAGTTTAGGGAAGTGCATCTGCAGGCTACTATTTAGTGGAAGGTGGCTGAACGGGCAAGTGTCCAGTCTCTCTGGCAGGCTTGGATCCTTGATAGACCGTTAGCTATATGATCCATAGCGAGAAGCTTTAATTTCCAAGCTTGATTGCCATCTGGAGTTGGGACTGTAGCTGGCTGAATTCTTTCTTTGGTGCCATCTGGAGTTGGGACTGTAGCTGGCTGAATTCTTTCTTTGGTGAGGTACTCGTTAACCATATTTTGGACATCTAAATGTCAATTTCGAAGCTGATCAGCCTGAACTGTCTTGAACTTTGTCGGGGGAAATCAATTACTGCTTTTTCCTACAAGGCTTTGTTTCCTAGCCAACTGAGAGTTTCAATTGGCTTGCGAAGTTACAGTTACAACCTAGAGATCACATGTGGTGGTGACTGATTCTTGATGCACTCTCTACCCATGACTGGCTTAGTGGAAGAGGGTTTGCCGAGACTCATAGCTGACCTTGGGAGTGCCAGTAGATTGAAGATAGATCACACATTGCAGCACAATTCAAAGTTATTTTGGAGGTAAGTAGAATTTGGAGATGGGGAGTTGTTGTACCTGTTTTTGGTAATTTGGAGGAGGCTACCTGTGTTCTATCCAAAGCCAAGAGCCTCCAAGATTGCTTTGGTTAGTATTTTTTGTTGTGTATTCATCCATTCTGCAAGCCTGCAATGCAAAAAAAGCATGGTAAAACTTATGTTTGTTCTACCATTACAACAGTCATGGTTTTCGAGGCTCTCATTCACACACACTCCTTCCATTTACATGAGCATTGGGATACTTGCCAGCCCTCGAAGCTATCTCTCCCTTCTTTCTAGCACATCCTCCAAATGTCATCAATTTTTTGCAGCAATGAATTGATGAAAGGAGTAGGCCAATCACATAACAACTCAGATATTACTTTTCTTATTTAGTTCAAACATGTGACTTCCAAGAGAGTTTTAGCATGAGACGAGAGTTTCTCTCACTAGGGTTTTCTTTGGTGAGAGGTTATGGCTCATGGAGGGGGTGGCTGGCGGTCACCACCTCACTCTAAGGACCGGAGTGGGGGTGGAGGTGCGAAGGATATTGATGATGGAGTTTGGGGGGTTCTGGTTAGTGTGAAGGACTATGCGAGGGCACTAGAAGCTGCTTCGTTGGTTGGCCAAGAGGAAGCTCGTCTTCCTTCGGAAGTTATCGGCAAGGGTGACGCATGTGGTACTGTCCCCTCGGGAAATAGTGGCCACCTGCAAGCCATGAGTGAGGGTAGTTGCAGCAGCAAAGGAACTAGAACTTCTTCTCGTGATGGTGAAAGTCGTGCTGGAAAGGGAATTCATGGTGGTGTTGCTGATTACACTCATGACGTTGAGGAGACCGGATTCAGAGATCATGTATGATCTTCGGCGGGTGATAAGAGAGATAATGGTTTCTCATCTTGTATCTCTTCGGGATCTTTAAGGAAGTCTCTGAAGATCATCTTTTCGATGTTTGTGTTGAGCGGTGTAATGGAGCGGAGGGTTCTATGGTTGTGGAGGCACTATAAATTGTGTTGGAGCATAATTTGGTCTAGGCGTTGGCTTTTCAAACCACCAATGGAAAGGAATCCCGTAAGCAGCCTTCACCTGGTTTCTGATGGAAGTCGGGATGATATGAGGGCCCATGGAAATTGGAGAAGCACGGTTGTCACTCGTAGGAATAGCAGGAAAGAGGAGGACGCTGCTATGGCTGATCTTCCCTTGGTGGTTGACTATATGCAAGATTGTTCTACGCAGGGAAAGGTTCTTCAGTATTTCCTTTCTCCCCCCCGAGGGATTGTGACAAGGAGAATTACATCAATGGTCCTTAGGGAGGCGGGTCATGCGGTTGTGCAAACGCCATCCTCTTTGGATTAGAATGCTTTAGATAGTAGGAGTTGCCCTCAAGGTGCTCAAACTACTGTCCCAACCACGGTTTCCACAAGCAATGTTGGATTGAATCTCCAAAAATTAATCAATAGTGAACTTGGTAGCTCATTGGCCTCGAAGCACGTTTCCTGCTAACTCCCCCTCTGAGAAGCATGGTGGAGAGAATTTAAGGGTTCCTTCATTTTGAGCTCCTCCATGGCCTTCGGTTAAGGACACCAACAATTCCTAGAAGAAACCTGCCCACTTCCAAGTTCAAGAGAGGATGGAATGTTCGCACATTTCATAGGACGGGATGATTGCCTTAATGGATGATGATGTCGTTGATGCGAATCAAGCTCGTCTTGAAAAGGCTGTGGTTGAAGCTTTTGGGCTGAAGATTACCCTACCCGATTATCCGTAACGAAATGTATTGAAAGTGGTCTCATTTGGGTGAGTTTGAAATTTTCATGGTTACTAACGATTGCTTTCTTTGTCTCTTTGACAACCTTGAAGCCTGCTATGAAGCTCTTAAGGGGGATCCCTGGTTTGTTACTGGCTTCATTATTGGACTTGATAAATGGTCCATTGCCTTTAATCCAAACCTGATGGCTTGTCCTCCCCAATCTGGATTTGACTTTCGCAGCTCCCCCTGCTTTACTGGGATAACCACAATATTACTTGTATTGCGACTATGATTGGTGAACCATTATGGATTGATGCTTATACTATTAAATGGGGCCGAATTTTATATGCTCGGGTGTTTGTGTGAATGGATCTCTTCAATAACTTCCCAATGGAGTTTGGATCCGAGGGAGACATGGAAGGTTTTTGCAGTGGGCTGAATATAAAGGAATTAATCAATTTTGCTTCAAGTGTGGCATTGAGGGGCATAAGATGGACCGTTGCAATATGCACAAGGATGTTAACAAGGCATCTGGACCTCCAGTGATTGCACAGCCGTAGAATAACTCCTACCCCCACCTGTCTGGATTGGAAGGTATGGATGTTATGCAACCTGGTAATTTTCACTTGTTGCAAGACAATAATCTGGGAAAGGATACTAGTAACCCTATGGAGTGTTCACTTGGGTACAATTTTGGTATCGAAACACCTTTGAAAGCTGGAATTGGGTTTATTGATGACTTATCTCAAAATCAAGGTAACCTTCAGGATGTGGAAGATGATGCGGGTTATGGTACATGGATTATGGTTTCTCGTAGGAAGAATTTGACCAAAACTGCTAATCGAAAATAGAATGTTGAGACGAGCAAGCAGATATCTCGCTCGAAGACTTTCTCTAAGCTGCATCGTCTTACTGAAATCCAGAATGCAGACATTTCGAATGAGAATGAAGTTGGGCTGGACCTTCTTTTGATTGTTCAGGTTCCTCAAATCGTGGAATCACCGCCCCTTGTTATGGTGCAACTGAGCAAGCCTTCTAAGACCACCTTTCGGCACGCCCGTAAACACATTTATGAAACATAAAGCAAGTAAGGAACACAATTCTAAGGCCTATTTTGATAAATATTTAAAGCTTTTAGGGCCAATTGAAAACACATTTAGGAAGAGGAAATCTACCCTTCCAAAAGTTGATGGCGTCTCCCCTTTAGTGAATCAATGGGCCAAAATCTTATGTTGGAATTGCAGGGGTGCTCGCAAGGCAGCTGTAAGCAACTACCTGACTCAAATTGTTAGCGGTCATGATGTTCATTTACTTGGGTTGCTTGAGACTAAAGTTGAAGGCTTTGAGTAAGCACTTGAATTTCTTTCATCAACTTGCTCAAGCTTATTCATGGCGGGATTCTTTCTATTTGGGGACGGGATCTTGTTTTTTTTAAATATTAAAGAAGCTTGTCATCAATTTTTTTGTGGTACTGCCTCGTTCCCTGCTAACTCCAGCTGTTTCATAACTTTTGTGTATGCCAATAAGGATTATCTGGTGAGGAGAAATCTTTGGAGTAAGCTTTATGCTCGTCTGGATCTCTCGGCTCCTGTGGTGGTTGGGGATAACTGCATCACGGCACAAGCTGATAAGAAACGTCGGAAGAGGTTTATAAACTCTTTAGGTGTTTGTGAAATGATTGACTTCCAAATTTCCAATGATTTGCGGGAACGTCCATTTGTTGGGCCGCGGTTCACATGGTCTAATAACAAGCCTGGAAAAAGCTGCATATGGTTTCTACATGACTGTTTCCTAATTAATTGCTGCCTTCAATTTGAAGCCGAATGCTTATGTTCAACATATGCTTCGCTTCGAGTATGATCATAGTCCAATTCTCTTCAATCTTGAGGTGAGGGATGACAAATCTTAGAGATGAGGGGTCCATTTTGAAGACACTTGGTTGACTTACTCTTCAACTTGGAAAATTGTGAGGGAAACCTGGAAGGCTGTTGCCCCTGACACTTATGTGGAGTTTCTCCAGAAGAAATGTCAACGTACTCTTAAAGCTCTGTTTTATTGGAGTAAAAATAAAATCAAAGAATTAAGCACTCTTAAGGTGAGACTTGAAAAGGAGGCCAAGGAACTCTGGTTGGCTGAATGCTCTGACTAAGGACTTACGGAAGAGTTGGAGAGATTTCTCAGATTAAAGTCACATGGGCTGAGCGCCACTCTCGCCAGAATCAATGCTCGGTAGAAACAACACACTGCGATGGTTGAATGAAGGTGACTCAAATTTTGCTTTCTTTTAGTCAGTCGCTAATGCTTGCAGATCGACCAACCAGATCAAAGGTGTTGTGTCTGAATCTGGAGAGGTGCTAAATGATCCCAACTTTATCATGTAGGCTTTTCTCCAACTTTTTGGAAATAATTAGACGGGTAATGAGGTTGAGCTACTCGCTTGGCCTATTTTCCATGGGTGCATGCAGGTTTCTATGCATGAAAATTTCATTTGTTGTGAGGTTCCTGAGGTGGAAATTTGGGAGGTCGTGAACTCCTTTGGGAATAATCATACCCCGAGGTTGGATGGTGTAACAATTTCCGTCTTTAATAAATTCTAGCAGGCGGTTAAGACGTAGGTTTGTAATGCGGTTTGGGAATACTTTGCTACTAATACTATGAACTTAAGCTGGAAAGAAACTGTAATTGTGCTCTTCCCCAAAGTTGAGAATGCTGATAAACCTTCTAAATTCAAAACAATTAGTCTATGCTAGTTGATTTATAAGGTCATAGCTACTTTGTTAATTGGATTAAATGCCTTCTTCCCAACATAATAGCAGAGGAATAAGATGCCTTTGTTCCAACTTGATCTATTTCCTCCCATTATCTCCTCGCTAATGAGATTGCTTGTTAGTTTCAACATTTTACCTTGTAGGCGGGTTTTATAGCTCTTAAAGTAGCTATGGAACACTTGTATTATCATATGAATTGGATAATGCTCAACCATGTTATGCAAGCTTTTGTATTTCTGGTGAAATTCATTAACTGGGTGCTTCAATGTATCCAGAACCTAAAGTTTGCTATTTTGATTAATGGCAAAAGAATGCCTTGGATTGATGCGGATTGTGGCTTTAGGCAGGACTGTTCACTCTCTTGTTACATATTCATCCTTTCTTTTGAGCTTCTCTCCAAAGCATTGCACCAGCATGAGACACTAATTGAGATTTCTTTGATGAAGGATGGGACCCGCATCTCCCATCTTCTTTACGCAGGTGATATTCTTCTCACAGTGAAAGCCACTATGAAGTATACCAAATTAATCAAGGAAATTCTTGCTCACTATTGCAAATGGACAGGGCAAAGTGTTAATGAGGTGAAGTCCTCCATCCTTACTAGTAAAAAAACTCTTCAGTGGTGGAAAAACAAGGTAGCCAGAGGCTACAAAAAGTTTGATCAAATTGCTTATCTGGGTGTCGAGTTGGCTCTGAGCAAACTCAAGCAATCTGACTTCAACAAGCTCATTAGTAATGCTTTTAACAAAATTCAAACCTGGGGGAACTGGCACCTCTCGTTTGCTGGTAGAATTATTTTGGTACGAACACCCCTTCTTCCCATGTCAATGTTCCAAGTGACAAATTTTGAACCTCCAAAAGCTGTTCTTCGTGGCATTGCAAGTCTGAGCTGAAAATTCTTATGGGACAAAGGCCCGCAAGCTCAAGGCCTTCATTATATTAGTTGGGAGGCGGGTGGCTTGGGCCTTCACACATCTGACTAGTGGGCGGATATCTTGTGGGCTCGGCTCACTTAGGAGTTTCTCAATAAACCGAATCAATTAGCTTTCAAGTGTGTAGCTGAGAAATATGCGAGAAATACTGAAGCTCTATTTGGCCCAGAAAAGTTTTTGTAGGTTTGAAAATTGTTGTGAATGGGGCCTCTAGCCTTTCAAAGATAATAAGATGGAAGATTGGCCATGGGAGGGACGTTAATGTTTATGAACAAATTTGACTTTTAGACCTTCTTTTCTCTCGACGACCCAATTTTATAAATCTGCTGGAAACTGTTGCAATTTAAGTGGCTACTCTTATATACGAGAGGGACACTGGGATGTTTCCGCCCCTCAAAATTTGTTTGGAGATGTTCTTGTTCAATTAATTTTACAGCTGCAACCTTTGGGGAGCCTGTAGACCTTCATTTTTTCCGGCCATTTTGGGTAGGACTATTAACTCGTTGGCATACGATAGACTTTTCCAAGATTCATCGGTTGACTATACCTGGCGCAATAAGCTTCAGCTTCAACCATATGAACATATTTTTTGGTTGCGGGTTTTCATGTAGGCTATACCACTAATGCTTGGCTCTGCGAGAGGCGCATTGAGGAGGATTTGGATTGCCCTTGGGGTGCCCAGATATTGAAGATATCAATCATGTTAAAGGCAAGTGTAAAGTGCTAGAGGAGATCTTTTTATTTTTCATAAATGGGGTATTTTGCTCTGTTCTTTTGAGAATATGGAAGATATTATCAAAGCCTTTAAATACCTACCACGCGCCAATGCTTCCATTGGGAGGTTCTACTGTTCCAGTATTTATCACTCTTGGCATGGTCGAAATGCAAAGAAACATGGGCACCCGATGCGCTCACCCATGGTTATAGCGACTATGGTCTTGGATTCCTTCACCATTACCTCTGATCAATCC
The DNA here is from genome assembly GCF_001263595.1 of Phalaenopsis equestris. Lineage (NCBI taxonomy): Eukaryota > Viridiplantae > Streptophyta > Magnoliopsida > Asparagales > Orchidaceae > Phalaenopsis > Phalaenopsis equestris. The sequence goes on along the minus strand of NW_018164622.1, from coordinate 104,760 downwards.
ATCCAGGAGCAATGGGGCACTAATCGACCGAATAGGCTGGATTTACAACTTTCTTGGTTCCCCCCTCCTGGTTGGATTAAATTAAACTTCGATGGCGCTCGTCTCTCCAATAATATTATTGTCGGGTTGGGATGGTCATCCGGGATGAAGAGGGGAAGATCATTCTTGCGCCTGGAAAGAATCTCCTACATTAGGACAACTCACAAGTTGAATATGAAGCGGTTCTTTTTGTTGGCTCTCTTCTTCAAGCTTGGATGTTTGAAACTATGGGGATCATCATTGAGGGGGATAATGAAGCAATCATTAATATTTTTCAAGAAAGCTTGAAGGCTAAGGTTTGGCAGGGTTGAGAGTGGGCTTGATATATCTTTTTTTTCTCAGTTTAGACAAGTTCTTTTTGTTTTTTCTTATAGAGAATGTAACAAAGGAGCCCATTTTTGTTCTCGGTTCACTTTGGATAGGTCTTTTCTTTGGGATGCTCACTCTTGTGACCCCGTGTTTTTGAGTGTGGTGATGGACAACGCTAACCAAACTACTTCTTTTGTGTAGCTTTTATAGTTCTCTTTGTACTTTTTGATTTTTTTAATGCAAAATACACCCTTTAACAAAAAGGGCGCCGTTTCATTTGATCTCCAAGAAGCACAATAGAGTGGCTCATTTTTTTGCACAATTGACATTACATGATAGTTTTATTTTGAATCATGTACACGAGAATCATGCTCTTTTTTCTCTTCTTAGAGAGGATAGATCACATTTTTTACTTTTGTAGTTGTGTAGCTTTTATAATTTTGGCTTTGTAATATGGAATGCAAAATGCAAGTGTCAAACAATATAGTCTGTGGACAATATTATAATCACATTAACTGAAGTATGTCACATTTTTATTATAAAATCACTATCAATGGTTTCACATGTGTATTTTAATCATTACATTTCTTTATTTTAGTTTTGGCAATTTCCTTCATAGTCCACATGATTGTAGTGACTCATTTCATTTATATTTTTTCTTGCTCGAATATTTATAGATTGTGTTCTTCGAAGCCTACAAAGCCAGTTTCTAATTGTAAATTTAATTTGACAGTTTAAGCTAACCTAGTTTTTTTGTTTTTCTCTAATATTTATGGATTTTTTAATTCCGAACTTCAGGCTTAACTCTTAAACCTTTCTTGTTTTCGTTTTTTTTTGAAGAAATAGTTTCGTCTTTAACATTCTCAATATCTTTCATTTTTTCCAAGAGTGAAGCATATTCCGGATAATGCTCATAATATTATTTCAATGTTCTAGCCAAGCTATCCCCGCACACCTTGCATTAGAAGAGGTTGGGTGATTCGTCAAATTATTAAGTTGGTAATTTTTACAGGATTTATGGGATTCATTATTGAGCAGGTAAGCAATCCAAAAAAAAAAAAAAAAAATTTTTTTTTCCTTGGAATGAATGTTAAGACATTATTTTAACATGAATACTTTTGATAATTTTTCAGTACATCAATCCAATTGTCAAGAATTCTGTACACCCACTTAAGGGGAATTTTCTTAATGCTATTGAGAGAGTCTTGAAGCTATCAGTTCCTACCTTGTACGTGTGGCTTTGCATGTTCTATTGCTTTTTCCATTTATGGTATGTTAATCAATTCTGTTTCATCTTTGTATTAAGTTTTACTGCTCAGTTTTGCAATCCAATTTTATGGTCCTATTGACTCCCTTTTTTGGCATCCTTTGCAGTAGAAAGAATATGGTTCTAATTTATTTTCTAAACGTGTTCCAAGTTTTAAAAGGCACCTTGACCGCTAACTTGTGCTCTTTTTTGATGCATTACAGGTTAAACATTCTTGCAGAGCTCCTTCGCTTTGGTGATCGTGAGTTCTATAAAGATTGGTGGAATGCAAAGACTATTGAAGAGGTTGGTTGATTTACAATTTTGCACTTCTTTTCAGATTATTTTCATGACTTTTATACCCAGTGCGAAATAATTAATAGTATGAAAAATTTTTGTCTAATTGTGTTTTTTTAACTTTTCCTATGCATTTATTTTGCTGGACCTGCAACAGTACTGGAGAATGTGGAACATGGTAATCCTCATATCTCAGCTCACTTTACGAATATTCGATACTTAATTTCTTACTGAATCCATTTTGTATTATACTTGGTGAAAAATGCTGTTCATATGAAAAATCTTCCTTTTTTATATTCATCCTCTTGTCATATGACGAAGTTCTAGTTAAATTTTTGTTCTGTATTGCATGATAGTAATATTTTCTCCATCAACTCTCTGAATACTCATTAAAGACTGTTAGAATGGAGAAAATTAGGATTTATTCATTTTTTTTATATTAAAATCATACACGCACAACATGCGTTATGAAACACCAGCATGATTTCCACTAATTGGAACTCAAACTCACTAAGAATTTCATTCTCTTTCTTTTGCTTTCATTTCCGCATTATTGATCTGAGAGATCTCAACTATCTATTCATCAAATTGTGAATTATTGTAATTATTTTTTGCTAATTTTTTTCTTCAGATGATTTTCTATAATTGTATAAATTTTGTGTTTGCTGAAACGAAATTTATTAAAACCATCGACATATTTGCAGAGTTTCTTGCTTTTCTTTTTTTATTCTCATATCTGCAACCTTCATCATTGCATTGTCATAATCCTGCATACAGTTCTTTTTACCTAATGTTCTCCTAGTTGTTGCCTTCATCAACACAAGCTTATTTTTGCCCTTTTTTCCTTCACAAACTAATTACTTACCATTGTTTTCATGCCCGTGAATAAAAACAACTCTTGTGCTCCCTTAGTCTTAGTTTCCTTTGGAACGGAGGTTTGCAATCCACATTAATTTTGGGAATCGCAAAACGTACATTTAACATATCATTTGATTGGAAATAATTATCTCAAGCGCTTATAATTGATTTTCGCCTTTTTAAAAAAAAGAGAAAAATTAGGCTATTTATTTAACACAAAATCTCAATAAAACGATCCCACGACCAATGTTTGGTATGAACATGAATACGATGATTTCTTCATGTTAGAAGTTAGTAGCATTGATTTATTTTTTTTCCTATATTTACTGTTTTATATATTTATTTCCTGTTTTATGTATTTCCTATTTGTAAATCTTTCCTATTTTATATATTTTCTATTTTATATATTTTTTATGTTAGGAATCGTGTAAATTGTACTTATACCTCTCCTTTTATGTCAATAAGTTTACCCTGCTCAATTCCCAAAATTTACATGGTATCAGAGATAAAGGATCCGGCTCCAGACACCGGCCCCTTCTTCCTGTTGCCCCTAGCATTCTTGTCTATATTTTTTTCAACAAGACTTCTATTTCATTTGAGCTTTACTTAAATGTTATTTTGCATTTTAATTTCATTTTCAGTCCAGATAGTCATTTAAGGTCATTTTCTATCACTAGAAATTTTGTCAGCTTCTCGACATTTTTCTTACTTAGGGGGCATCTTTGAAAATGCTTTGTTTATTCACCAGGCGAAAAAATGTGTATATGAGTAGTGTTTGAGACGCCATGACCGGCTTTTTTACATCCACCGCGCTAAGACATGCACGTATGGGTCTTCATGTACTTGCATGGAAATTCACAAATAGTTTTCCTCGTCACATCAACAATGATACATGTAGGTAATTATCTCGGTAGTCTATGATTTCTATATCCACTATAACAAGAAAACTTGTATGTTTTAACCTTCACAAAAAATTATCCAAACAAATATAAGCCTTCTCTGTCATGTTGGGAAGATGAACGTGTGTACTTAAACATCGCAGCAGGCATGCTTCTCATTGTACTTGCGTTTGTGTGGTATCAACAATGAGGCAATAAAAGAAACGATTATGATGATCACAATGCAAATTATTATTATTATTATTATTTTTTCATTTTCTCTTTTTTTTTATCATTCCTTTCCTATTTATTTATTTATTTATTCAATTTTTTTTCCTTTTTTTATCTATATCAGGCAGATAGAGAAAATATGAGAGATAGAGAGGGAGAAAGGGGTAGTGTTCTTGAGTAGAGAGGGAAAGAGAAAGAAGGGGAGAGGAATATCTGTGGTCGTCAAGGTGGAGAGAAAGTGGAGAGGGAGAGACGAGGAAGAAAGTGAGGCAATGAACTTTAGAGAGCGTGAAGGAAGAGGAGAAGAAGAGAGGGAGGAGGAATGGAATAAGAGATGGAAAGAGGTGCTGCGGCATGTGCAAAGGTGGTTGCTGGTTGATGCAAATGAGAATGCACATTGATGATTATGCTAGGGAGTGTGGGTGCGGAATGCATGCTTGGTATGCGCATGGGTGTGTGCGGGTTGGCAAGCATGGGACACATGTGGGGGCACCTGGCTCTACATGCATAGGTGGTGAGCTCAACAACAACGGGGTGCAGCTGTGAGAGACGAGAATGATGGAGAGAGGGGGGAAGGGAGAGAGAGAGAGAGAGCATGTGAGAATGGGGAGGGGTGTATATGTGTGCACGTGCGTGCACACAATTTAGATGATATGTGGCTCTCTAATAGGCTAGTTTTAAATTTAAATTTGTTTTTGTGTGTTTGGTGAAGGTGGTTTATATTTGAGAAAGAGGAGGGAGGGAGGGAGAATGGGAAGGGTTGTATAAGTGCGTGTGTGCGTGCACAGAACATAGGTGATGTATGACTCTCTAACCTGTAACAATTAAGCTAGTTTTAAATTTAAACTAGTTTTTGTGGGTTTGGTGAAGGAAGTTTATAAGTTATGTTTGAGTTTGTTAGGATTTGAATTTTAAAGTGGATAATTTAGGACATTAATTGATTATTAGGGTTGTGTGTCTGTTTGGAATGATTGGAGAGGAGGCAGTGGCACATGTGGAATTAGTGGCTAGAAGTGGAATTGTGAATTTCACTCATTGATTTAAAATTGCTTGAAATTTGGATTGAAATCTATGTGCATGTGTAGATCAATTTTTTATGTATTAGATTTTGAATAAATGCATATATCATCCATGACATGAATTCTTTAAATCATTGTATAAATGCAAATGCATCCCCTAAAAGTGACACTATATGACCTGAATACAGTGAAAAGTATGCAAAGGTTGTTGCACCGACGGTCGGGTGTAGTGTTAAATAAGCAAGATTTCTCACATTATGGACGAATATGAGTAAAAAAAGTTAGTTAATAAAACTAATATTAGCATATGAAATTGAAATATAGGTACTTTCATAGGTAAATTAATGAAATTAGTAGATATTATGATTCATATGAAGATAAATATCATACACATTCAAGAAACTATTACGAGTATTAGAAAAAATAGTGAAAAAATATTAGAGAGCTTATTTTTATTGATATAAAGAGGGACATAAATGCCCATTACAGGACTTATTACTAAGGAAAACAATAAAAATAAAATGCAGTAGGTAAGGAAAGAAATAATAACAAATATAATAGACATTTTTTGATAGTTTTTCATATGATAAGTATTGTGTGATAGGATGTTTCATGCTTGTTCGGATTCCTTTTTTGAAAGCAATTGGAAGATCAAAATCAGGAGTGAAAGTAGATGGAAGGTTACTCTGAGTTGTAGGACCATTATTCAGCAAATGTGATTGAACATCTGCTGAGGCAATAACTGAGGTTGTAGTAACTTTATAGAATTTCTTTCTAGTATAAACCTGCAGCTCATGTTGAGGATTATGATCCGTTGGAAGTACTTCCCCCTGTCTCTAATAAGGTATCATCTGACAAAATAGAATTAATAGTGCTGATCCTAGTTTTCATATCAGAATTAGTTAAAGAAATGAGTAAAATTTCCTAAAAATTATTTTCTTCAACTAAGTTCTCCCCCTGAAGAAAATTATTTTGAAAAAATAGGTGATTGTCGATAAATTTGACATCCATGCTCTCAAAAAATTTCTTTTTTCAAGATTAAAGCATTTGTACCCACGTTTATTGGAAGCATACCCAATAAAAACACATTTTTCAGCTTTGGGATTAAGTTTTGAGCGAAATACATTTGGGATATGCACATAACAAACACATCTAAAGACTTTTAAAGAGAGATCAACTGTTATTTTAGATGTGGAAAAATAATTTTTTAAGACTTATAAAGATGATTTAAATTTCAGAACTCGAGATGACATTCTGTTTATTAAATAACAGGAGTCTAGAAGTGCATTGCCCCGAAGGTATTTAAGAACATTCATGGAAAATATAAGCGCCCTGGTAACTTCAAGTAAATGCCTATTTTTTCTTTCAACAATACCATTTTGTTGTCATTTTGTTGTGGTGTGTCACGACAAGTGGATTGATGCAGAATACCTTTTTCCAAAATAAATGTTCTTAAATATTTGTTGAAATATTCAGTCTCATTATCTGTTCTTAGAATGCCAATTTTTGTTTGAAATTAATTTTCAATCATGTGAAAAAAATCTTTAAATCGTTGTTCATCTTCAGATTTTTTTTTTCCAATAAGCACACTCATCAAACTCGTGTCTGATCATCAGTAAATGTTACAAACCATTTTTTTTCCAGAACGTGTTAACTTTGGATGGGCCCCAAGCATCACTATGCACTAAATAAAATGGTTTTGAAACAGAATATGGTTTTATTGGAAACGAAACACGATGATTTTTAGATAAATTGCACGCTTCACAATGAAGTTTTGAACAATCAATACTTTTAAATAGTTTAGGAAATAAAAATTTGAGATATGGAAAGCTAGGATGCCCCAATTTTTTATGCCACAACATAACTTGATTATAGTCAAAACTTGAACTAGTACTACTTAATCCATGAGCTGTTTTATTCGCAGAATCCGTTCCATCATAGTTGTACAAATCATTTATTTCTCTAGCAGTTCCAATCATCTTCCCTGAGTTCCGATCTTGAAAAATATAATTGGAAAGAGAGAAAAAAATGGAATAATCAGAATCTTTAGATAATTTGCTAACAGAAAGAAGATTACATGTAAGTTTTGGAATATGTAAGACAAATTTCAAAGATTTTTTTTCTGAAATTTTAATATTCCTTTTCCTGCAATAGGTGAAAAACTGTCATAAACAATTATGATTTTTTCGAAACGGGAACATGGATAATATGAATCAAATAATTGAGAAAAACTTGTCATATGATCAGAGGCTCCTGAATCAATGATCCAAGGAGTGGTACTTAGTAAAAAGGCCAAAGGATTACTACCTGCTTGTGCTATAGAATCGATAAGCGCATTAGATGATGAGCAAGATTTTAACAGTTTAAAAAGATGACTTAATTGCTCTTGACTAAGTGAAGATGACTCAATCTCATTTGCGGTAGGTGTGTTATGTTCACCAGATTTTTTTCCCTTACCATTAGGTGGTTTATCATGCAATTGCCAGCATTTTTTTCAAGTATGGCGTGGCTTTCCACAATAGTCACAGTGCAGGATGTTTTTGTCTTCTACATGCTGGTTGTGAGAAGTTTTCCTGCTTACTTGAGCTTCAGGAATAGCCAACGCCGATCCTTCCACGGACTCGGTTGAGCCTGCAGTCTTCTTTCCCAACATCACGTCTCCAACTCTCTTCTCTCCTTCCACAAAAACTTCACCAATTGGAGGCGGGATTTCTTCTTCCAATTATTCGGTCACGGACCTCATCATATTCAACGTTTAGACCTGCATGAAATTTGAAGATTCGACCAGTATCCACTATCTTCTTGTACTGGTTGCTGTCATCGTTTGATTTTCATTCATGATCGTTGAATAAGTCTAGGTCCTGCCAAATCCGCTTAAGAGAATTGAAATATTTTGTCACAGAATTCTCACATTGACAAATTTTCCCAAGTTGTAGGGTCAACTCATACACTTGGGATTGATTTCCAAGATCAGAGTACATTTCTGAAATATTGTCCCATAGTTCCTTGACTGTAAAGTAACACAGATAATTTGCACTTATCTCTTCATTCATGGAATTGACCAACCATGTCTTTACCATTGAGTTTTTTGCATCTCAAATGACATAAGTTATGTCTTTCACTTCAGATTTTTTTTATCATACGTGATATAGCCAATCTTTCCTCTTCCACAGAGATACACGCGAACAAATTATGACCATCGAAGAAAATTATTACCATTTAGTCGGATTGTAGTGATTTGAATGAGATGATTTTCAAAAGTATTTCTTTGAGGATCAGACTGAGATGGCTGAAGAGGCTGGTTTGTCATCGACGTGACTTCAGACATTTTAAAGATGAAGGACGTGAATTTGCTCGAGCCCGCTGAAGCAAAATTACCGCCTTCGTAGAATTATTGAGCGGATTGAGCTAGCGGTACAAGGCGTCGAACAGACAGGCGATGCAGACACGCAATCGAGAGGTACAGGACCGCAAGAACGGATCGCACTGGGCGTCGAACAGTTCCACGAGATGGATCGAGCGGCAAGTGAACGTATCTCTGAGATCAAACAGGGCCAAAGATTTAGATCCTACGTGGCTCTGGTACCATGAAAAAATAGTGGAAAAATATTAGAGGGCTAATTCTTATTGATACAAAGAGGGGTATAAATACCTATTACAGGACTTATTGGTAAAGAAAACAATAAAAATAGAATACAGTAGGTAAAGAAATAAATAATAACAAATATAATATGCAGCTAATCTCTCTAATTAAGGTGATAAAATAAATAGAGATTTCTAAGATCTTTCCTATAATTTATAACCCTCTAAATATAGAGTTATAATAAATATGGAATATAATCATCATTATTTGCGAGATCTTTCAACAGTATTCTATAATTTACACACTCTTGTTTAAATGTAGAAGCTGGGAGAAATGGGATAAAATATAAGGTGACCCGTAGGGAGCTTAAGAAAATAATTTGTGGTGTTAAAAATTCTGCTTTTAGTGATCTTTATGATAGATTATACAATAGAGTGGAAGATAAATGTATAAATTAACTTTAAAAGGAGATAACAATGATAAAGATTTAGTTAAAGTGTATTGAGTATGAAAATAAAAAATAAGTACTTTTTTAGGTGAGAATATTCAAATTAGGTGGGTGAAATATTTTGATAAATTTTTCAACAAAGATTTTGATAATAATATTGGCTTTAGTCATCTTAATATTGCTAATAATAATAATTTTTTTTTACACTCACATTAGTAATACAAAAATTAAATAGATTTTAAAGAAAATGAAGTGTGAAAAATCAATATGACTTGATGATATTCCAATAGAAGTGTGGAAATGTTTAGGAGATTTTAAAATTACTTAGCTTATTAAACGTTTTCCTATTATTTTAAAATTTAATTGACGCCTGAGGAGTAGAGGATGTGTATTTTGGCCCTTATTTTTAGGAGGATGCGCAAGAGTGTGTAAATTATAGAGGAATTATGCTAATGTGTCATACATTAAAAATATGGGAGAGAGTAATTGAACATCAATTAAGGCGTGATACAAAGATTTCTCAAAATTAGTTTAGATTTATGCCGAGCAAGTCTAAAATAGAAACTATTCATTTATTCAGAGATTTGATGGAGAAGAACATAGACAGTAAGGGGGATCTACAGATAATTTTGGTTGATTTAGAAAAAACTTATGATAAGGTTCCAAGAAAAGTACTTAAGAGATTTCAAGAAAAGCCTAGTGTTGATAAGACTCATATTCAAGTCATTAAAGATATGCACACTAGAGCTGTTTCTTGTGTTCGAACCAAAGGAGGATTGATTAAATATTTTCTTATTTCAGTTGGATTACATAAGAGATCAACTCTGAGCCCATTTCTTTTTGCCTAAATCATGATTGTTCTTACTGGACCTATATAGAAGGATGCACCATGATGTATTCTTTTCGCTAATGATAACCTTCTTGTGGATAAAACTAGAGAAATAGTTTAGAACAAGTTGAATTATAGAGATCAACTTTAGTTTTTAAAAGTTTTTATTTGAGTGGATCTAAAACTGAATACATGAAATATAATTTTAGTAGTAGTAGATCTAGTGGCGGTGTTGTAGCCATGGGTGATTAAGTCATCAAAAGGAGTGAACGTTTTAGATATCTCGGGTCTATTGTTCAAAGTGATGGTGATATAGATGGGGGTGCTATTAGTTGAATTGAAGTTGGATGGTTGAAGTGGAGAAATGCATCAGCCTATTGTGTGATAGGAAAGTACTGCTTAGGCTGAAAGGAAGTTTTGTAAGATGGTGGTGAGACCTGCGAGTGTTATGGCGTAGAATGTTGGCCTATAAAAGATGAGCATAAAATTAAGTTAAGTGTTGCTGAGATGAGAATGCTTAGATGGATGAGTGGCTTTACACGTAAAGACAAAATGTGAAACAAATATATCCATGAAAGGGTTGGTATAGCTCTAGTGACAGACAATATTAGAGAGAGTCGTCTTAGATGGTTTGGTCACATTAAACATCAACCATTTGATGACCCAATTAGGAGAGTATATATTTTAGAGTTGACTTTTTTGAATTATGTTAATAAAAGTAGAGGTAGACCTAAAAAAATTTGAGCATGCTGTATAAAAATAATCTTAATTTATTAGCATTAAATGAAAATATGACACTCAATAGTACACAATGGAGAAAAGGATTCATGTAGCCTCCCTCACTTCGTGGGATAAAAGCTTGTTGTTCTAGTTATTGCATGTATCATCTAGTTGCATATGCATGAATCTCTATATGAATAGGTACATAAATGCATATTGGAATATGGATTTCTTTAGAAGATTTAAACTTGATCCAAAATTGAACCAATCTTTGACTTGATTGATTTTGAATTGAACTTGATGAGCTCTTCTTGGTACAAATAGAGATCAGATTGTGCCAATCAACAACTAAACATGGTTTAATTCTGAATTTAGATTTAAGTACTTCAAGCAAATCTTGTGGAGTGAGGTTTGCTTGAGGTTTGATCATTCACAAACTCAAATCTTCAGCTAGGCCAAAAGATGGGAGATGATGAGGAAAGTTAATGATGTTGAAGATGATAGTGACAATGAAATTTACATTAGGGAATGGAGGCAGTGGCATGTCCAAAATTTTTTAGAGGGGAAACATATGCCAATAATAACAATGGAATTGTGAATTTTTCTCGAGGATCAATGAATGCTTGAAATGCTGATCGGAATGCATATACATATATAGATTTATTTTTTGTATGTTTTTATACATTGAATTAATGCTTATATGCTTCTATCTATTTATATTTAAATCTATTTATGTATTGTGGCATGTATGTTGGACTAATAGTCTTTTGGGGCATTTACTTGCATACCATACAATTCTTATGTATTTAAATGTCTAACACCTAAAATTTCATAGTTACACACATCACTCAAATCTTTAACTACACATAAAAAAATATCACTGACTAACTTTTTGAAAGTGAAATGCACCATTTCATGCATAGGTTTTATGGTACAGTAGTGCTATTAATGTAAATATTAAACTTTTGGTGTTAGATTTATAATTACATAACAATTGTGGTATGTATGTAATTTCTCTAATCTAATTCAGTGAACTTGATTTTGTTATATTCTAAGCATTGCCCTTAACTGATCATGCTTTTCTTGAATGCAGCCTGTCCACAAGTGGATGGTTCGTCATATATATTTTCCCTGCATAAGGAATGGCCTTTCAAAGGTAAATGTTTGCTGTATTATGGCATCAAGAACGCATATTTCTGTACTAAACACTCGCCCAAACCTGTGCAGCACGTTGTGGTGTTTTACGCACATTTTAGTTTTTTTTTTTTACTTGATGGGTAACTCATATTGATTGTCTCATCTAACTTGATGGGTTTATCATTATTCTTTCACGCAATAGAAAATTTATTAAAGAAAACATGGTTGTGAGCTAAACTGAGTAAATGAATTAGGCCTTATCTTTTATGGTTTGGTCTTACTTCTAAAGATGTAAAATTTTTTTCCTTACAGGGAGTTGCTATTCTGATTTCATTCTTAATTTCCGCTTTGTTTCACGAGGTACGTATAGATATTTTTATTCTGCATTTAAGCGCTTTTTTAATTTTAAACATGTTTATTAATTCCTTCCTTTTATGTGTCATCATTATTCCTCTTCAAGTTTTCCTTCGTCAAGGGCATATACTATAGATTTAATAAAGCAATATTTTGGTCTTGTATGAGTCTTAATGGAGGACAGTTTTCTTTGGGTTTGTGGGTACTTACAGGCAAAATGTTATCTCAAAATTTTATCCTCGAAATTTAATTCAGATGTAAGACATATCTTCTCAAGTTATATTAAAAAGCTTGATATGCGGCAGGATATTTTTTCTTATTTTGCAATAACAAAAAGACGACTATAACAATTCTTTTCTTTAAGTGCCAAAAAAAAAAAAGTGAAATGTCATCACTATATTGTAGTTAAAATAATTGATGACTGTAAAATAAAAAAAAAGAGAGAAAAAAATAATAATAAAATTATTTAATAAATTACATGCTCATGCGTGTTGAAGCTCACGTAAGTTCGATGGCCTATCCTCAGCTCTTTCTAAGCTACAAACAGATGCGAAGCCTCCTTTTTTGTTCCCCCGCTCACTTGGAGAACCACAATGAAGACAAAATCCTCTAAGAATTCCTTCCACTGCCTCTGTTTTCCCCTCGTCACTCTCTCACCCAATCATTCCTTTTTGTTCTTCCTCTTCATTCAGATCCATTTCTCTTTATTTCTCCTGAGCGCCCTTTTCTCTGCTTCCCGACATGTGATGGGAGCGCAGTATAAAGAGACTTTCAAAGTCCCTTCCTACTTCTGCCGCCCGGGCTCAACAATGTCGCGTAAGCCTTCACGCGTCACCTCCACCCAGTTCAAGAGATAGAACCGCGACTAGGGCTACTGAGGAAAACAACGACAGGATTGTGGAATGTGAATACCTCTGAAATCTTGTTCATCTTTACTTTCATTGCTCGTTCCACTGAAGCAACAAACACGAGCATTTGCCCTATTTTCTTCCCTTCATCTTGCACTATAAAGCTGACCCATTCCTCTAACAACATGAAGGGATGACAACATTGAAGACCTCCGTCTGTTTCCCTTTCACCAAAGCCACGCTCAATCATCTTTACCCTAGCCTGAAACTCCCTTTCCTTTCTGATCTCCCTCTGTTCACGCGGCTCCTTTGCCTGCTCGAGAGCCTCCATTGCCCTAAGTCAAAGCATTCCGCCTTTCCATTAAAATTGACCCAATCACCCTGCCCAAGCACCTTACTGGAGACGCCTCAACTAAATCCCCTTCCGTTCTTCTTTGTGCACAAGACCGAGCGTGAGCCTAACGCGCCAGCTAAGCCTCCTTCCTCAATTTGTTATTAACCACTTTATATTGTATTCTATATTAGAAAAAAATCAGAAAAAAAATGTGTCATATTTATTTATTTTATTGTTCTTCATCTCACCAATTATAGCCAATCGTCGTCACCATAGAAGGTATGACAAAATGGGCAATAAAGTAATTTTCAAAATATTCATTTGACGAGCCTGAGCCTGAGCCTAACCCGCCAGCCGAGACTTCCTCCATTTATTATTAAGTACTTAATATTGTATGTTATATTAGAAAAAAAAAAGTTTTGTTGTATTTATTTATTTTATCCTTGGTCATCTCGCCAATTACAGCCAATCATTGTCGCCAATCTTGCATGAGAAGGTATAACAAAATGGGCAATAAGGTAATTTTTGAAATATTTATTCAAGGAAGTGTGAGTACTCATCCTTGTGAATTAAGTACTGTCTAGAAAAAATGAAAATTTATTTTGGAAATGTTTATAAATTTTAGAGGATTTAAATACTCGTCTTGGGAAAAGTGAGTACCTGTCCTTAGGAATTAAGTACTATTCAGGGAAAATAAAGTACCGCTCAAGGAAATGCTTACTTGTGATTTGACTCTTTTTACAGCTACATTGAAGGTCTATTGCGCCTTTGAAGACCGTGGGCATAAAATATTTTCTCTCCCTAGCCTCAGTGTCTCACGGTTACTGCCAACGAGTTATTTAAGATCGTTGGGAAGACTAACATTCTCCCATGTCCCCCTAACGGGGCTTAATGTTGGGAGATTGCCGATATTTTGGGTGATTTGGAGTTGTAAAATAACTTAATCTTGAAATTTTTGAAGTTATAAAATAATGTGAAATCGAAATCATTTGAATTTTAAAATAATTTGAAAAATTGAGCTTTTAAATTTTAGTCTCCTAGGGTTAAAAATATCTAGGATCTTGGCTTTTAAAATTTAAACTCTTAACGTTTGAAGCATATTTAATAATTTGAGCTTTAAAGTTTAGGCTCCTGGGGATTTAAAAATATTTGAAATTTTAGGTTGTCAAACTTAGGCTCATAGGATTCAAAAATAATTTAAAGCTGGGGATTTTAAAATTTGAAAATCTTGTTATCTAATTCACAACATATCTGTTAGCTAATAGAAAATAACTCTTTTAAAGCTTAAAATGAAACTTTTTTTTTTTTCATTCAAAGGTTCTAATTTTTACTTAAACTTTGAAAAATTTTGAATGTAATTTATGAACTTTAAGTCAATGTTTAATTTCGATATGATGCTCTGGAATTCATGCAAGTGCATAAAAATATTCTCATATAATTGTGAGAGTGCTCTCAAGTTATATATGTGCATTCAGAGAAATGCAAGTTTATCATGTGAATGTTCTGAGAAAATATGTCAAGTATTTTTATGGTCTAAGTTAATAAATTGAATGCCCACATGGGCTCCACCAAATTAATTAAACGCCTAAACTCAATTGGTTTGAGAATGTTGCACAAGATCAGACCAACCTTGCATTAAAATAATTTATATTTAAAAAAAGCAATCAATCGGGCCTCCCTTTCTAGAAGGCAGAGTTGTAATTCCCACCTACCTAGTCCGATTCTCTCTCTTAAGAATTGGAGTTGACGAGTCTAGCAAAATTCAAATAAACTCCAAATAGAATTTGCAAGTCAAAATCACCAAGTACGATCATTCTCCTACTTAAGGACTGGAATCGATATGATAAATATGCTAAATACATCAAAACTGACAAAACTCAAACTAATTTCAATTATGAAAGTATTAAATGTGAAAGCCTTCGTGATGGCCGTGTTGACTGAAAATTTCAACTAGAGTTGATTTCAAACCAACATTCAAACTAATTTTTTAATCAAACACTTGTTTTAAAACTAAATCACTTGAGAATTATAACAAATTTCATCCACCATTTGTAATAGTTTGTTGAGGGTAACACTTTTGATTTACTTCAGCTCACAAAAGAGCTAATGTCACATTAAGTGTGCCATGATATTTACACTCAAAATAATTTCACGCTTGTAAGGATGTGACCCAAGTCCTATGTGCATGTGGTTTGGCTTAAAGACTCCTCATAATAGTGGTTACGACTAGAGTACTTTGACCAGAGATTTGTTGCTAAATAACACTATTATATTATGACTATGGCTGCAACTCATATATTTCTCAACGACTTTCTGTCCTTTAGACTTGTGGACAATAAGTGTACATCTGATTGACACAATTTTCTGTTAGCTAAGGTCGACTTAAATTTATCCTCATAGAGAAACATGTATCTCAAATCTATAAAGGTATCTTGGACGTCGTAAATCATAGTTTCTGATAAGGATCTTTCAGTCAGGTTGGGTCGACTAACTCCTCTGATTAAGTAGATCCAGGACCATGACGACCCGAGATGACGGAACCATGAAATCTTGATCGGGTTCGTCACCATTTCTCCCACTATCTGCTTTAGTAAGAGATAAATTTTATAATTTAAACTATATGTTTGTTGCTACTATATGCTAAATATTCGATGTTTAATACCTAGCCTAAAGCCAAAATGTTCTCACATTATCAGGAGAAGTAATTAATAATGGGGGCTTGCGCTTATGAGAAACCTCGTGCTCCAGATCAAATATGTCATCACAAAATGAGGGCAAAATCTCTGGGTAGTGTCTTATCTACAACACAATCTACCTTCTGAAAATTTTATCCTCAAAGCTCTCTCTCAGAAACAATAGGTTGGGGCGGTTGAAAGGTTTGGAGCTCAGATTTCTGACGACTCCACTTAAGTAGGCTAGCTTTATAATTATTTTCGGCGGGATGTCTGGCGTCATTCTCCCAGGTTTGAGGGAACTTCGAATTCATTCGTCGAAGCTTTTATTTTGTCATAGTACGGAGTCCGGTAAACCCGGTTGAAGATATTAGAAATGTCTTAATCCCCCTTGTAAGTCTATTTTGTAGGCATTCTCCTTTTAAAGCACATCTGGATATAATAAGTATCTATCATATTTTGACACAACATAGCTGGAACTGCATGTGGATTTGTATCCTCACGAACCACATCTCGAGCCATTAAATATGTGATTGACTCACATCGTATTCGTATGAGTGTATCTGATAAACAAGTATCTAAGGATGAATCAACTTTGAGATGAAATTTATGGTAGGTTGGGCAACTCTCAATAGCAATCACTCATGAGAGGCATTTTCTTCTCTGATACGACCTAGATCCTATTGTTAGATGTTTTTTTTCCACAAAGATACTAAGGTGATTTACAATGTTGTGATTCATCACTCCGATCTAACCATCTATTGGTGGGTAAACTGCTGAATTAAAGTTAATACCCAAATGACTCCAAATGGTCTTCAAGAAGTATAGATCTTTGACATATTGGATCTCTCTCAGTAAGGGCAACTCAGGAGGTATGCTATATATATCTGAAAAATCTGAAATTTTCTTATCTAGAGTTGTCCTGTGTTTGGTATCGACTCATCAAACTTATGGTTTTTTTGGGACATCCAATGTTCAGTCTTACTGATGCTTCTTTCAACGCTTCAAAAAGGTAGTTTATGACACCACAACCTTATACTCTGCATGAACGCCTATTACCTTGAGCTTCTAGAACAAATATTGTTAACCCTTTGGGATATATCTCTTCGGCTCAACTTGAATTGCATGCATCTCTCTCTCATCAATTGGGAGCTGGTACTCGTTTGTTTTCTCACTTTCTTATGTGTCTACTGTGTCATTGTCAATTTTTGCAATTGCTTCATTCTCAGTGAAATAGACTGTATTCTTGTTTAGGCAATCTGATGCACCGTGCCTAAAATTGTGACACTTGAAACGCTTTCTAAGATATAGTAATGTTGGTTGACTCCACCTCTTCTCCACTTTGACTTAGTTTCTCCTTAGACAAGGTCTGTTTGGATGTTTCCCTGGGTGTACTCTTATCTACTTGATCCTGGAGTTTAATTCTATTTGTAAAATGTGGCAATCATTCGGTGTTGTTATCTGTCCACTTTTGAAGCTAGGGCCTGCACATCATGCATGTAATTAACCAGTAGGTACTAGTGCTGCAACTCTCGTTTCATCTTAAAACCTGATAATAATTTTATTTTTTTTATTCCCGCTGTCATAGGTGTTTCACATTTTCCAAACACAATGCACTCTTCTTTAATTTGGTGGAGGCTAGCTTTACCATTATGTCCGGTGAGATGTTCTGGTACTCAAAGACACGTTTAATTACCTGGAGCCATTTGATGAACCCGTTCGAATCCATGTGGCCGTCAAAACATTGTGAGTAACTATGCACTTCAAAATCCTGACTTCTTTGATATTCTATGCCAAATTTTCGGGATATTAATTGTTCATCGCTTGAAATTGCTATGTAGAAGATATTCACTGCATCCTTTTGATTCGACGAATTACCATTGTCGCTACAGGTGACCCTTCCGGATTGTCTACTCTCGAATGCGGCAAGCTCCTATTGCAATTAAAGGATTCCCTATAATGTTTTTGGACATCTTTTTGTGAATTTCTCATAAGTGGATATTGTGTAATTTCCTTATGATTGGTTTTCCGACACTTATCTCGTCAGTGGCGTGGTTAGGGTTAGGGTTTGTGTAGGTGAAAGTGGGTGTATGGGGGCTGATGTAGGTGGGAAAGAGAAATTTTGGGTGGGTGATTTGGAAAATCTTCGAAAGGAAGGGTTTTTGGGTGTAGATTATGTTAGGTAGTGATGGATTTAGGCAAGTCTAAGATAGGATTTTGGTTAGGCTAACTCTAATACCAAATGATATCGAAGTTAACCAACAACAAATAGAAAATCAAATTTTATTGCTGAAATCAAGTAGGAAATTACAATCAAACACATTGAAATGGGAAATAACAACACACCACACAAACCTGAACGTGGGTTCAATCCAGGGGTGATGGTGATCGGCTAAGTAGATTGGAAAGGGTGGTAGGCGGCTGGAATGATTGGATGGATGTGGGATGGGGGGCGGTTACAAGGAAGCGATGCGGAAGGGCAGGGACAGCAACTCCTTGTCCCGGATGGCGGCAACAAGCAGACAGCTGATGGCACGATTGGGAGATAGAAACTGCAAGAAGGAACAACCAGGATAACTGTTCCGGGCGGCTGTAGCAAGGAGACAGGTGTCAAGTAGAGGCTTTTGGATGGCTGTGTTGGGGCGAAAATGAGTGTAGGGTGGCTCGGAGAGTCTGGAAAACATTAGTTTGGCTGTTCTGGGTGATGACAGCAAGGGGAAAGGTGATGACGGCGAGAGGCAGCAGGAGGGGCTGTCGGTACGGTAGGATAGGAAGCAATCCAAGCAGGAGATAGAAACTGCAAGAAGGAACAACCAGGACAACTGTTCCGGGCGGCTGTAGCAAGGAGACAGGTGTGGCAGCAAAGCAGGAGGGACATGGAAGGGTTGATGAGGAAAAAATTAACATCTTGGGAGCGAGATATAGCCAGAGCATCATTCAAGCCGTGGATACAGCTCTCAAATTGAGAAATGGAGGGGCCGACTGTTGTCTCGAAAACACGTGAAAATTGTGGATCCAAATCTTAATACAACACATATAGAAAAGAACTAGAAATGAAAGAGGGATAAACTAAAACTCTTTGAAAAGTAGGAAAAAAAAATATCGACCAATTTGGTCTTTCTGCGATCGCGGGAACTGCAGTTTGCCTCCCGTTTCTGGGGCATAGCGTCCTGCATCACAAAGTAAATATTATTCGCCTAAGTTTTTGTTTCCGATATTCGACTTATGCATAAATTCTCTTTGTGCTTTGGTTAAAAATTCTCTATTACGCTAAAATTTAACTTATTTGTTTACTTCCAACGTGTATAATTCAACTTCTTGACTATATTCCGTTCTTCATGCCCTACATTATTTTTCCGTCGCAGCTTCTTCTCTGTCTTTCCTAATCCTTCTTTCTATTGGTTCAACTTCACAGTTATGCATTGGAGTCCCTTGCCATACATTTAAGTTCTGGGCTTTCATAGGGATACTCTTTCAGGTACACGTGCACATCCATTATATTCTGCATGCAACAAACTTCTGTAAAATATAAACTAAGGCAATGGAGCTTTTTACTTATGTCCTGAAGTTTTCATAACAATTTAGAGCCTCTGTTACAGCTAATGAGCGGCTCTTGCCTTATTTCCTGACTTATTTTGCTTACCAGGTTCCCTTGGGCATTTTAACACGCTATCTACAGGAGAAATTTAAGAGTTCAATGGTATGCATTTATCTAATTTTACAATACATTTTCTAATTACTGAACATTCTTATATGGCTAAGATGGCGTATATGTAAAAATTGAAGTTTAGAAGTTAGATATGTAAATACATTGGAAATACATGATATATATATATGTAAATCTTCTTAAAAAAATAAAACATAAAATAAATCCAGGCTCGTACTGACTCATGAGTCTGCCAGGTGGGAAATATGATATTCTGGGTCTTCTTCTGCATCCTCGGCCAGCCCATGTGCGTGCTCCTGTACTACCACGATGTGATGAACAGAAGAGTGAGAACGGAGTGATTGAAGTTTACAGCCACAGCAGAACACAGCAGGCAAGTTCCTTCTCTTTTACTGCTTCATTCCATATATTGGGAAAATGCTCAATTCCTACAAAACCATTTTTTAGCTATGTAAATAAAGTGGAAACCTAACGGAAGAGATCACAAGAAAATAAATTTTGGTTTATATGCATATAGAAAAAGATTGGTTTTTGTGCGCTCATTTTGATAATTTCTATATATTCAGTAAAATTCGGATAACTACTATACATATAATAATGCTTTTGTATTAAAAATTCTTCTTTTCCTAAAATGTAGGATAGAAATTGGTATATATATATATATTAAAATTTTTTAATTTAATTGAAGATCATCCAAACATCAATTTTAGCATATTTATAGTAGAACTCATTCTTGTTAAAACAAACTCAAATGATACTAAAAGTAAATTGATCCAACTCCAAATGAGTCCAATTCATGCAATTGCAGTATAGTTGAAGACTCTTGACACATTAATCAAAATAATCTCAAATTCTTGTATACTTATAGTTAAATTAAGTATTTTTAAGAGAAAAACTAACAAATATAAGAACTCTTAATTATGACTTCATTGAGGTTCTTAAGTATAAAAAATTGTCATGCAATTGTTTTAAACTATTTAAGTTTATGAGTAATGTCACTCCTAAAAAATTAAAACTAGAACCTTATTTTTCATATGAGAAGCCAAAAAGGGATGGAGAGAGCTTAATGGTTTGAAAATTTTTTGAGCTCTACATGACCATCTTATTTGGACTATCGCTCTACCATCACCAACGAAACCCCCGCCATCAAATTGTTGTTGATAGGTCATTGCAGTCATAATGTTGACAAATGGTCACTAGTGGCAAACTGTCATTGCTTCATTTTTATAGACTAATTGCCATCACATTTGTCTATAGTCACGCAACCATAATGCTGAGAAATGATCACTAGTGTCAAACTGTCACTGCTTCATTATTGTTGTCTGATTGTCATCATATTTGTGTATAGTCACTCAACTTCTATTGCATAACAACAATTTTGTCATCACTATTGCCCGACTAATGTATTTTGATTGCCATTGCTCAACGAAATTCTCCCAACCATTATCACCCAACTACACTCTCGAGATTACCATGGCTCGATCATTATCACTTATAAATGGCTACCTAACCACTATCGCCAAGCTGGAATTGCCTGACTAGCATTTTCTAATTGTAACTACTCAACCACGGTCACCCAATTACAATCTTTCAAGCAACTTCACCAAACTCTTGTCTTCCAACCATCATCACTTGACTACACTGATGCTCATTGACTTTGTTGCTCGCCATTTCTTATAAGACCAGTTCATAATATTAACATGTGTCATCACATTTAAGGTCAATACATGATTTTGATATACGCTCACTTTAAAATCTGATGGACATTGTCAACACCAATGTCATTGCCAACCAACCTTTTTTGTATGTTGTCGCTAACAATGTTAATGTAAGAAATTATTCATAAGATTAATGCAAGTTATCGATACCAACAATGGTGTTTGCTGACTTTGTTGTTTGTCACCATCAATAGTGTTGGTGGAAACCATCTAAGTTATAAAAAAAACATCATAAAAAACAAAAGAAGAACATAAAATTGACATTTTCAAAATATTCTATGAAAAATAATTATATATCATTTGTCTTTTGAACTAATTCAATTGTTTGAAGTAACTATAGAACCATATAAAATATATACGCATAATTTTAATTAATTGAGATTAACTTCAACTTTATTCAATCTCAGATAGTATTTTAGGCTAAAAAAAAGTAAGATTTTCATACATACAACTCAATTTATATATATTTACACATCTTAACACCTAAACTTTAGTTTTTACATATATATATATATATGCCACCTAATCTATGCATGAAAAGGTGCATTTCCCTTTTTAATGGCATTTTTTATGTGATATGAAAGATTTGGGCGGCTTTAGTATAAAAATCAAATGTTTAGGTGTTAGATATGTAAGTACATGGGAACTGGGTGGTATTTATGTAAATGTAGCATGTTTTAATTGAGTATTTTGGTGTTATGCAGAAATGACAGGAACTCTACAGTCACAAGTTCTGATGCATTTCTTTGTTCTTCAGTTTTTATGTGATGTTCTGAGATCATTTTGCTGCTTGTGAATGGGGGCATAACTATAAATAAATAAAAGTATATGGCCCCATGTGTGTGAATTTGTCTTTTCTGTATATAAGCTATCCCTTGTAGGCAATGGAACTGTGTTTTTTAAACCTGTGATCGATGTGGTTTTCTCCATTGTTCTTCCTGCAGCTGTTAGAAACTTGTTTCTTTGCTACAATTCTGTTTTCTTTTTGAGGCATTTACATTCACACCACCCAATTCCTTTGTATTTACATATCCACACCTAAACTTTACGTTTTTTATATTTATACCAGCCAAATCTTTTATATCGCGCATAGATAAGATGGTATGTATGTAATTGAAGTTTAGGTGTTAGATATGTAAATACATAGGAATTGAGTAGTATTTATGTTAATATTCCTTTTCTTTTTTAGTTCTAATTAACACCTACTTGCTTTTTAATCATAAAAGAATGGAATTTTTAAAGATTTATGAACCATTTAGCATGTCTAGAGCTAAATTATTTTTGCAATTGTGGACTTTTATTGCCCATCATCATGATATAATGCAAACTTTTTGGTAATATATTGCCCAAAGTGTAAGATTTATTTAAATTATTTCATTTATTGTGATTTTTTTATTGTAAAAGTAGAATGTCTAAGTATACTTGTTGATGTAAATTAAAGGTAAATTTGCATACATACCACACAATGCTTTTGCATTTACATATCTAATGCCTAAAGTTTGATGTTTTCATTTGTAACATTTGGGTGTTAAAAAAAGATACATGAAAAGGTTGTATTTCACTTGTGAAATGTTAGTGATGCAGGTATTTAGCATGTTTGCCAATTATTATATCAAGGTTTATGTTAGGGGCATTTTACATGCATAACACCCAATTCCTATGCATTTACACATCTAACATTTTATATTTATGCCGCCATTTTAACTTTTATGAAGTGAAATTCGTCTTTTCATGCATAGGGAAGGATGGCATGAATGTCAAGTATTGAAGTTTAGATATTAGATATGTAAATGCGAAGAAATTGAGTGGGTTGTAAATCTTTATTTATGTTGATGTTTAAGAATTCAGCTTCTTTCAATTGTAGAGGGCTTCACCCGGACTTCGAACGTAATATTTTCTCACACACACACACAGAGACGCACAAAAGCACACGTCCTTTTGCCACTCGATAGTTCAGTGAAGATGATAT
>NW_018164622.1:71511-81504 GCF_001263595.1 Phalaenopsis equestris | reverse complement strand
GGGATGGAGAGAGCTTAATGGTTTGAAAATTTTTTTAGCTCTACATGACCACCTTATTTGGACTATCGCTCTACCATCACCAACGAATTGTCTCTCAACCCCCGCCATCAAATTGTTGTTGATAGGTCATTGCAGTCATAATGTTGACAAATAATCACTAGTGGCAAACTGTCATTGCTTCATTATTATTGACTAATTGCCATCACATTTGTCTATAGTCACGCAGCCAGAATGCTGAGAAATGATCACTAGTGTCAAACTGTCACTTCATTATTGTTGTCTGATTGTCATCACATTTGTCTATAGTCACTCAACCTCTATTGCCTAACAACAATTTTGTCATCACTATTACTCGATTATTGTATTTTGATTGTCATTGCTCTACAAAGTTCTCTCAACTATTATCACCCAACTACACTCGAGATTACCATGGCTCGATCATTATCACTTATCAATGGCTACCTAACGACTATCACCAAGCTCGAATTGCCTGACTAGCATTCTCTAATTGTAACTACTCAACGACGGTCGCCCAATTACAATCTCTCAAGCAACTTCACCAAACTCGTTTTCCAACCATCATCACTTGACTACACTGACGCTCATTGACTTTGGTTCTCGCCATTTCTTATAAGACTAGTTCATATTCTTAACATGTGCCATCACATTTAAGGTCAATACATGATTTTGATATACGCTATCACTTTAAAATCTGATGGACGTTGTCAACGCCAATGTCATCGCCAACCAACCTTTTTTGTATGTCGTCGCTAACAATGTTAATGTACGAAATTATTCATAAGATTAATGCAAGTTATCGATACCAACAATGGTGTTTGCTGACTTTGTTGTTTGTCACCATCAATAGTGTTGGTGGAAACCATCTAAGTTATAAAAAAAACATCATAAAAAACAAAAGAAGAACATAAAATTGACATTTTCAAAATATTCTATGAAAAATAATTATATATCATTTGTCTTTTGAACTAATTCAATTGTTTGAAGTAACTATAGAACCATATAAAATATATATGCATAATTTTAATTAACTGAGATTAACTTCAACTTTATTCAATCTCATATAGTATTTTAGGCTAAAAAAAAGTAAGATTTTCATACATACAACTCAATTTATATATATTTACACATGTTAACACCTAAACTTTAGTTTTTACATATATATATATATATGCCACCTAATCTATGCATGAAAAGGTGCATTTCCCTTTTTAATGGCATTTTTTATGTGATATGAAAGATTTGGGCGGCTTTAGTATAAAAATCAAATGTTTAGGTGTTAGATATGTAAGTACATGGGAACTGGGTGGTATTTATGTAAATGTAGCATGTTTTAATTGAGTATTTTGGTGTTATGCAGAAATGACTAGACATTATTATATGTACCAAAAAAAAAAGGTTTATTGCAACTTGAGAGGTTCAATATGGATATAAAAAGATGATTAATTAATAACTAATCCATTGGATTAAATGCTCTGTCCTATCATTTAACCATACATTCTCCTAAATCAATTATTAACTTATTAATTACATCCAACAAGGTCAAACTTTATTTTAAAAATACACGGCATAAATTAAACATTTGGATAATATTATGACTTAATAAAATGTAGCCCCGATGACTTCCAATTAAATTCAATTAGAATAAATCTCTTTCTGCTGAATGTGGACGAAAATAGCGACAAAATTAGCTGAAACAGTCTGCCGGCATGTTTAGCATCTCAGGCTTAGATGCCGACAGCATAAGGATGATATTTCATTATTTATAATTAAATATTTATAATGTAATTATAAAATGAAAAATAAATTGTCTCCCCATGATAAGCGATGGGAGCATTGGGTGGGATGATCTTAGTAAGATACGAATTGAATATTTATCAAAAATTTTAATATTTTTTAGGGTTATTATTATTTTAAGTTTTTTCAATTAAAAAAATATAAATTATTAGTATTTAATTAAATTGAGTTTTTAGCTCTTTCACATTTGGTCGGATGTAATGTAGTATCATACATGAGGAAAAGAAAATAAAGCTCATTAGTCATAGATAGATAAGTTATGTAAATGAAACAACTCGTATTTTTATACATGCCACCCGATTCATATATATTTATATATCTAATTCATAAATTTTGCTTGTTACATTTATACCGCCGGAATCTTTCCTATCACATACAAAAATGAGGTTATTTTTCTCCCTTTCCTACCTACTCTCTCTCTCTCTCTCTCTTTTTCTCTCTCGCTCTCTCACACACGAAAAATATTACGTCTGGAGTCCTGATGCACGGACTCCAACTAAAATTTAATGTGTGTTTTTACCTAAAAAATAGAGAAGCCTAAAGCTCATAAGTGCGGAGAATGCTGTACAACATTGTATCAGAGGTTTTTCTTCAAAACAATCATGTTGTATCGAAATGTTCATTAGTTGTTTTTTTACTTAATACAGCATGGTTGTACTTAAGAAAACCCTCAGGTACAACCATGTTGTACTCCATGATCGGACTTATGTCCGGATTTCGAACGTAATATTTTCTCACACACACACACACACAGACGCACAAAAGCACACGCCCTTTTGCCACTCGATAGTTCAGTGAAGATGATATTTGTAAATTTTTTAATATTATAAATGAATAGAATATTTTTGTAAAATACTAATTTGAACAAGAAGAAAATAAATACCACTCAAACATAAAATACTGAGCTGCTGCTTCAGTTAAGTCAACACAAAAATCCAAAGAAGTAATTAGCAAATCTAATTACCATACTAATCCTATTTCAATATGTCTGTTACTCTTTAATTCAGCATAATGACGCTATATATCTTCTGCATGTTGATTCTTTTAACAGATTAAAATGCAGGTTTTTTATCCCAAATCTTTAATGTAAATACTAATTGTTTAAATAAATCTCTTTGATTATATTATAAATTACAAGAGATTAGCAGATTCAAATGCAAGTAGATCCATTTTGATAATTATATACCTAAAGGAACTTTCTTTAATCAAGAGCTAATGTCATCAGGATTCACTAAAATCTCTTTGTTTTCAGGTCAACAGGAATAGGCTTGGACAAATACCTAACATCCTTTGAAGATATCTAATTTAAGATTATTAAATCAACAAGCATCTATAGAAAAAGAGAAGGATGGCTTAAAAAACTTTGATTATGAAGACACCATATTTGTTTACTCATCCAAATTAATTAAAAAAGTATAGCTAATATCTTATTTCTCCTGTCGACAGATAAAAAATTTCAATGCATCAATCATGAATTCAGACACAAAATTTAGCTTCATTTGATGAAAATGACAATCACCCATAAAAGCATTTAATATGTTGGGCATACTCTACAAATTGACAAAAAAAAAGGTAGAGCATCAAGACAGCTTCCTTAACAACAATGGATGCTATTGTTGGAGTTATTTTTGCCTTTTTTGATTTTTTGAGTTTGCTTTGCTTTTTTGGACTCTACTTGGACCTGCGTGACTACGGTTGGGCTTTCAGGCACCAAAATTTGGCATAATAAAAAAACTTCACTAGGCGCCACGACCCTTATGAGAATGTCATGACTCTGTATGCGATAAGACGCGTATCTAGAACCAACTGCCAATGTTTAAGGCTCTGTGGCTCTGGGGATAGGTGGTGTGGCACACATTCGACACCATTCAATATGGGAGTTGATGCCCCTGCATCTTGGATCGCAGGGTGCCCTGGCCCCGACAATGGCTCTGTGGCTACTCACCTAAAATCATTCAAGTTCCCCAACCAAAGAAGTAATTATTTGGGCATGTAACCGCGACGCCGAGCCATCTATTAATAGGGACACATACAACGATTTCCATCCACATAAATTTTAGTGGTGAAGCCCTAACAAATGTTTTATTTTTTTAGACATCCCTCTCTCTCGTTTTATGATCATGACTCTAAGAAGACGTGTGAGGTCACCCTAACAGAAGGTGGGAGGATTTGATACATTCCAATTTATAAGCTGAGAGGTTGCTTTGAGATATATAGAACCCCACCACTAACAAAACATTATCTTTGAATAGTGATTTCTCAAGCTAAGAGGTAGTATCACTGCCACCATCATGAAGAGAGGTAGGTTAGACCTGACATGGAAACCTGACCGTACAGTTGCCTACGTCATCTAGGAGTTCATGGTGAATGTCAGAGAGTACACAAATGGTAGAGTGTTAGTTAGGTTGATGGGTGTCATTCGATCGAGAGATGATCGATGACAAATACGGCTTGGTCGAGTATGTTAATGATCAGAACACAGTTTCATGGACTAGGGTCCTGACTACAAAGAATTCTTTAGGTACCTCACTGCAAGGGCGACAACACCTCGCTGATCGAGGCTGAGGGGCATTCCGTCAACTTCTTCCAAAAGAGCCCACAACTGATAGGCAAAAGTCGGGCATTTCCACATCTTTTCTAGATTGTTTTCTAGCAAGCATTTGAGCACGGTAACTCTCAAGCATGCTGGCTTGAACCATGCCATCTAGTAGCACAACACAATCGACGTCAGGCGTATCATCCACCGATTCATACTTCATATGGTTTGAGGGATACCATAGTCGACATCAACTACCCTTTCATTAAATTTACATTGTGCGTCAGAGTCAGGGAAGAGTTTGACCCTCAAGAGGAGAAGGTAGACCCCATGAAGCCTATTAGAGAGTTGATATCCAAGCTAATCGTGGGCTCACTCCATGAAGTGCAGTGGTCGTTGGCCCTCCAACTCCACATCAGTCCCGCTCTGTTCAAGAATAGATCTGAGATCTTTGGATCGACATGGCCTCGATTGACTAGAAAATAGATATCCTCATCCATGAACTCACCAATATGTAGCACCGGCATGCTAGCCAACATTTAGGGTTGAGCTGGTCCTTAGGTCGGCTCATGGGTGATGCCAGAGATGACCTTGCCCCACCTCCTCAATACATTTTTTTAAAAGACAACTTAGTGGTGTGATAGACAATGATGATAGTGATTGCAATGGCGACGAGTAGTTGGGGAGTGATATAAGCTGAATATGTGATATTTTTATAGCACATTTTCCCATATTTTTACACATTTCTATTAATATTATGCTTGAAAAGGGTATTTTTATCTTAGTTGTGTGGGATATTTTGTGAACATGAATTTTGAGCAAAGAAGAGCAAAAATCAGCATAATAAAGGAGGTTCTAGACCAGCGCACTCGTGCCTCACTCCCAGTGCGCTCGCTTTAACTAGCACACCCATGCCGTTTTCAACCCACCCGCACCCACCATAAAGCACCCATGCTCATGGCAGTACACCAGCATGCATTCTTCTTCCCAACATGCAGCGCACCCACACCATAGTCAAGGCACCCCACGCCATAGTCGAAGTTCACCCACACTGTATCCAATGCACCAGTGCTAGCTAGATTTGCGGTAAGCTCATGTCTAGTTTGTTGAACTTATTTTGTAGAAATTTTCTTGCCTATACCGATCCCTGTTTATATATACTTATGAGGCTGGTTTAGGGCATCTTGGGCTGCTGGAGGCTAAAAAAAAAAAGGATATAGTTTGATTAGAGAGAGCTCTTCCCTTATGTTTTTCTCCTGCCTTGGATTGAAACCTTAAGGGGGGATTCTCCACTTTGATTTCTTGACAGGTTTGTTGTATGAAAGAGAGAGCTTTTGTTTTTGTGAAGAGGACAAGCCTTTATTGCAAGTTTTACTTTTTTTTTATATCTTGCAATGAAGATCTGCATGGATTTTGTGTATGTGATTTTCTCGACAATGTGTACCGAAACTCTTTTTCATGTCTTTATGATGTAGGGGTAGCAGTATTCATTGTGGTTTTCTGAGATATTTTTCTTGTAGCATTTTCTTGTGTTTTCATGCCCTATGTTGTTGGTTAACCTAGAACTTAATTTGCTCATAGTCTGCCAACTAGGATGTTAACATATTTCATGAAGCTACAACCTCTATCGGTTGCATAGTGGAATCGAATGGCTAACCACATAATTCTAAGATAACAGTCATATTCTAGTGGAATTCTACAATAATTTCAGGGGATTATAATATTTTTGAGGAATGTAATGACGATTGAGGAAGCCTAAATTTCACAGATTCTAGGCTTTTTATGACCTAGAAATAGGCATAAAAAGTAACATATCCCGATTGAAAATAATCACGTTGGGAAACATTTAAAAATGTCATGATCATCACGATCCACGGATCATAGAGGCATGAGCCTCATAAATATTGAAGAAAATCTTGAGATTTTTCCCATTTTTTTCTATTTCTACTGCTTGCGATCTAATTACTTTTATTAGGATTTTAGGTTTCAAAATTATCTTTGTGATATCATCAATATGCAGGTGGACACCCTACACTCGTGACATCAAAAATTGATGCCAACAACAAATTTACCCATGAAATTTTTAAGGGTTTAGAGGTGACGTAGACTTGATATTTGAAATTATTTGATGAGGATTAGAAAAGAAAGACATGTTTGATTAGCACCTCTAAACAATACAAGCCCAACTTTAATGATGGGTACAAATCTTTAATGACTTAAGTTTGCCTCAAGGGCATCCACTTAAATAACTCTTAAGTAAGATATCAGGTGAATATTTGAAGTACCCCACTCTTGGAATAGTTGAAACATTAGGTTCATCGAGCATATGGTGTACTAATTCATTAAAATTAAATTCAAAGTTTGGGATGATCAATTGAGCAACATAATATATTCAAATGAACTCAAAACATTTCAAAGGGTTCCAAAAGTTGTTAGGGATTGTTCCCCAAAAACTTTTATGACATTTTGGATATTTTGGAGGACAGTTGAACTTATTATTATTTGCTCTAGAAAATCATCTATTAAAACCTTTAAGGACCCACCATGTTATGACCTGGTTTAGTAGCTGCACCTTTGTCTAGTCTTTCTGTTTTTTACAATTTATTTAAATTCCTTGCAAAATTATATATGTTGCAAGTTCTAACATTTTAGCAGGAGTAGCGTGAAGTTGATAGGTACGCTTTTACGATTTTATTTATTTTTTTTCATTTAATTTACTGCAAATTACTACTGCTTCTACATAACATGCATGCTTGATTGATAAAATGAAAACTTTTCAAAATTAAAACAATTTTCAAAAAATAAATTTCAGAGGTAACCATAAATCCTTTGAAATACAACTTCATAACACATCATTTTGAATTTACGAGAGTCCCTCGGATGAGATAACCCACGGTTGCTAATGAGATTTCTGCAGTTTAAATGAGCTTAACAACTCGTTTAAGCTAAAAAAATTCATTTTAGGATTCTGAGATTTTCATCCGATACGACATAAATCCTCTTTTCTTCCAGGATATTTGTGTGATTGTCATACACAAATGTAAGCCCTGAATAATAAAATTGGCAAGATAAAACATTCAATAATTTTCTTCTCGAAGTTAAAGCCAAAAATAGGATAGTTTGGGAAGTCACTGAGGTTCTCCTCAGGATCTGTGACGACCCCTAGTTTTCTCCCTTTGGATTGCATAATAAATGTTTGAAATTTGAGTCTTTCCCATTTGACACTACTTGGTTTGATCTTTGAAAAGTCTCATCCTTTCAAATTCTTGAAGATAATATTTTCCAATCTAAATCGAGAGTTTTCTTAAGTGATCTCGATCATTTGAGATGTAATTGACTATAGAGGCTTGCCTCTATTGAAAGCTTAAAGAACCCAGGTAATATAAACCCTACATAATTTTTTATATTAAATAGGAGAATTTGTTGGTCAACATAAAAATGATTTTTCGGAGACTAATATGGATGTCATAAATTATTTAATTTATTTAATTAAGCACCACCAACAAGTAGTGTATCTATCCTTCGAGGTAGATATATTTCATGTGGTTTTGTGCTCAATCAATTAAACTATTGTAGATAAGAGATCGATTCGGTCTTTTATGTTCAAATTTTGAAATATTACATACATATATATGTATATATATGTATATGTATATTAAATTAAATAAATTTTCAAAACCAGACATTGGGATATCTATTCGAGCGACCGACAATTTCTAACTTTTAACGACCGACAAAAGTGTACAATAGCTAGAACAAATATTTGAACAATAATAGTGTATGAAAATCTGTTAACTTTACCTTAGCCCTAATTCTAAAGAAGGAACTAATAGGTGTTTCCTATGCATACATCTACGTGCATGATGTGTAAGTCTAGAGGCTAAGGGTGTTCTCATAGAATCTTGATGGGACCACCAAAATTGCCCCATCCCAAGCATCTGAATGAGCTAATTCTCTTCATGACAAGCGATGATCATTTACCCAAACTTATGCTTGAAATGATTCTACAAGATCTACGAATAATAAAGTAACTCGCATTACTCCTTCGGACAAGCCTATTCGAAAAAAAAATTGAGAATGTGGAGAAAATATTTGGAAGAAATTCATGGAACTTAGTTTTGAACTCTTAGAGTCACTCTTGGAAGCCATTATTTGAGTATTTGAAGTTTATTTCATAATTTGGATTAGATGTTTGATTTGATTGACATGGCTCCACGACAAAGCGACTTGAGTTTGACGAGTGGAGTTTGACGAGTGTCGCTTCATCAATGTGAAAGCTCAGTCGAGATTTACTTCAATATTTCAAGGAAAGAAATATATACAAGATCATGTTTTTGAGAGTCCGGGAGGAGAAGTTGACGAGTTATTACCGAACAGAAGTGAGAAAAATTCTATTATACCACCAATAAGGCTGATGTGAATGTTGTGAAAGAATTATATACCAATGCGTTCTATTTTAAGGACGGAACCGTTCGAGTAAGAGGGTTTTCTGTTGAGTTTAGTGTCGCCCGCATTAACTCATTTTATGAAGTCCTATACTCCTATATCTGCAATTATGAAACCTTCAGTACAATGGAAGGCCCGTTGAACGATGTCATTAACTTTCTCACTGATGGGAAATGGACATGAAAGATAAAGCAGCGAGAACGGGTAAATTTTTCTGCTTCCATGTTGAATGCCACATCTAAAGCGTGACACTATTTTATTTCCTCTACTTTGTTACTTACCTATCACCATAGTGAGGTAACAAGAGATAGAGCTATTCTGAATTTCTGTATTCAAAACAATTGGACTATAAATGTGGGGAGAATTATTTATAAGAATATTTTGAGCACGATAAGGAGTGAATCAAGTGGAGGTTTGTGACATCCTGACCTCATTTATGCACTTTGCCAACTTTATGGAGTTGAAGGTGGAGATGATGAAGAATGGGTTTACCCTATGAAACCCATTAGTAAAGCTAATTTAAAGACGTATGAATCCCATGAAGGATGGAGATCTGGGAGTAGGACTAAAGAACCTTATACTAGTAGAGATATCACCTCTACTAGTTATGACCTTTCTTCCTCTAGTTCCTCTACCCTTCAAGATTTAATGAATGAGTTAACCTTGCAGCGGAAAAGTATAAAGAAAATAAATGAAAGAATTGGGGGATTAGAACGTAGACATGATTATGATAGTGAGTACCTAAAGAGGCATTCTGCCTTTGAGATAGCTTACTACAAAGCTCAGGCCCGACACTACAGAGGTGAGCCTGATGTTACTTTTCCTGAATGCTCCCGTTATATTCAGTATCAGCCCAATCCATCTGCTGACCAAGGAGATGAGGATATAGTATGGAATTTTGATATATGATAGTGATTGATGTACTTTTATTTTATGATTTTGTGATAGAGATAGATGTATGTTTGTTTGTACTTTCATTTTATTCTATATTTTATTTTATGTTTGCAGCTAGATAATTTTTAATTATTATTATAAATGTTTAGTGTTGTAGTTTGAAATTTGCATGTGTAGTTATAATAGCTCTGATTAGTGATTTTGTTAAATTGTATTGTGATGTGTTAGTGAAATATTGTGTTTGTATAATGTTTAGTTTTGTACTTATTTCAAAATTTCATTACCCAACAAATTCTCTAATG
>NW_018164622.1:70865-71371 GCF_001263595.1 Phalaenopsis equestris | reverse complement strand
AATGATGAAAATGCCTAAAGTACTGAGGTATGATCTAAATTTAGAATTTTTTTTCTTTCCACTATCATTCCATATTTAAAATTTTAAGTTTGGGGGAGGGAAGAAAAAAGATTAACTATTATATGTTCTCAATTCAAATATTTTAAAAAATTATTAATATGATTTTTTATAGTGATTTTAATTCAGATAACTATATTTTATAGATATTTAAATATTATGGTAGATTTAGAGGAATATTTTTGTAAGAAAAATTAATTTTGTAAATTAAGATATTTAGTATAAGAGAATAAGACTATAGTTAACTATTTAAAGTAAAGTAAACAATATTTTGAAATATTAAGAATCATAGAAATTCATTTGAGAAGAAAAGATTGGGGCTCAATGATGTAAAAACTATGAAATACTTATAAGGTAAAGGAATGCTTTGAGTTTCAAATTTAGGGAAAGAAAGTGAAGTTCAAAATTATTAAAGGCTATCCAGATATAGTAATCCTCACTTGAAAAAG
>NW_018164622.1:69457-70211 GCF_001263595.1 Phalaenopsis equestris | reverse complement strand
ATTGTACCCCTTGGAATTTATATATAAATGTGATGTTTTGTGTTGTGAAAATTTATATGTGCTAAGTACATCATTTAGTCACTTAAAATTATGTCTATAATGATTAAAAAGACGCCGTTAAGGCTTGAAATTGATCGAAATCGCAAAAATCCAGAATTTGGACAAAATCAATAGAGCCCGTCGACGGCCCTCAATTTGCTGACGGTGAGATTTTCCCGAAACTTAGGATTTTAATTCCAATAAAGCCCGCCGACGGCACCATCGAGGCCGCCGACGGTGAGCACGTCGGTTCTCTCAACAGATGCATTTAATGTGGACGATTTTTTAAGGGACACTTTGACAACTCTTGAGAACTCTTCTACAACTTTAAAAGAAGCATTTGGAGGCCGAAAAAGGGTGTGCCTGAGGGGTCCGCTGAGTATTTGTAGTTTGTGGTGTTCATTAGAGTGTAGAGAGTGGTTAGTATTGTGAGGAATTCTTCGAGAGATTGTAAGAGTGGAAGGAAAGTGAGAGATTTCTTCCTCCTTGCCGCTTCGAAGGAGAATTCCGTGTGCTATAAAGAAAGGAAGAGATTCAGAGGAACTTCAAGGATTTTGCTTTGGGAGGAATTAGAGATAAGTGGTATTTACTTATTGAAGTTTGTATGACTTTGCTTTTATATATAAATTCCTAGTTTTGTTGTATCTTCTCCATGAGTTCTGAGTAGTTTTCTCTGTCTTTCTCCTTGTCTTGAGATTTTGTGAAATGGTGATTT
>NW_018164622.1:60044-68966 GCF_001263595.1 Phalaenopsis equestris | reverse complement strand
TATTTTTGTTATAAAGTATTGTTTTTTTAAATCGTGGTTCGTAGCCTCTAATATTACTCCTTGTGGGATTGAAATTTAGGACTTCATTAGAGCCATGCATTACTTGAGCGATACGTATACTTGCGTTGATAAGTGTGACTTTGCAATTATTGAATATTTTATACACATCTTTATCAAATCTATAACTGCTGTCAAGTTTTTGGCGTCGTTGATGGGATTTAAATCTTCTAGCTTTAGTATCAAATTCTTATATTTTTAAGCATATATAAAGTCGTTGTCACACGCCCATCTTTCAGGTCACTACCACTACGACACACCAATTCGTTCGGGTCGCTGCCTACACGGTATGCCCATCTTTTCCTGAGTCACTGCCCCACGGTACACTCATCACTTCTATCATGTGACTGTTTGCATTTGCATTTGCATGTTTGCATGGGTAGCGAGTCAGACTTGTTAGGAGAGTGACCCCGTGTTGGTCGCGATGTCTTAATAAGCATTGTTTGTTGGGTTGATCCCGGTGAGCAATGCGAGTTATTGACACGAGTATCACTGTGCTAAAGATCTAATAGATCTAACTCTTGTCACCACTTTCCGTGACACCTTTTAGATCCTTTGAATGTTTAGGATGGGGTCGGTATGATGACCCCATCAAAATCATACTATATACAGACTTACCCCACACTTAGATACTAGGTTGATGCAATTTTTTTAGATGATGTGCTATGCTAGGATTTAGGGTGTTAGGTAGTCTTTTTGATACATGACTATTGTTCTTTGCTGGAATGGTTGCCCTAGCCAGATATCTTTCTTTTGCATTGTGTTTGTGGTGTGACTGCATGCTGCATATATGTGGTAGTATATTAGGGCATTTTCAACAGGGAGCCATGTCAATTTTTTTTTCACACACATATGTACCGCTATGGGGGAGCACGTGATGATTTTTTACCCTTTTGCTTGCAGGTGTTATTTAGTTCCCCCACTTTTAAGGCATGACTCATGATACGTTATTTGCACGTGACCTGCTGACACTTGTTCTTATGCAGGATTGTGTCTTTTCCTTTTCTCTATGTACTTTAGAGTCTACGAGAATCCTATAACAGAAATAAGATGCGGGCACGGGTTCTGAGGTTTTTTGCGTGGGAACCATGTGGAGGGAACCAGGAGCAGATGCTCGTGCCTTGCATCTTAATTCTGCATTTTATATTAATGTATAGAATTAGGATCGGACATGTATATGCAGAGTCCATCCGCCTTTTTCTTTTCTGAGATATATTGCTAACCCAACGACACCGCCCTGTTTATTATTTTATTTGGTTTGCTTTACTTTTTTGTATCATATTGCATGTCTGCACTTGCATGTGTTTTCTTTGTTTCTTTCTGTTGTTTATCTAGGATTTTACGATGAAACATAGGATCATTAGGACTTAAAATTCTAATTTTTCTACTTAAAAATCCTAAATAAAATATTTAAGATAATTAAAATTTAGGATTAAAATATTTAGGATTTAAAAATTGCAACATTTACTTTCCTGCATATATTAATACGGCCTCCACAATACTTAAGGATCACTCTAGATAACTGCATTCATATTTGCATGTCTCAAGGAGGAGCCCCCGTGCTTATTCAACATGACTGGCCTGACATACCTTTTTTAGGTGGTTGTCTAGTGCGCTTAGGGTGTTAGAAGGCTCTCTGACCCAGACGGGGTGCAAGTCCTTTTGTCTGGAGCATTTTCATCTTTGTAGCTAAACCTCCACTTTCTTTTCTTTCCTGAGGCATCCTTGCCACTTCAGCAGGTATAAGTCCCACGTCTTGGAGCTCCAGCTTTTAGTCTTAGGATAGAGTTTCCTTCCTTTGACCTTAGGGCTACCGAGGTTCCCGTGGACGACACAATTCACAGATCGCTGACCGAGGATCTCAGGACGTGTTAGGTCGACTACCTTCAAGACCAAGTAGACTTAGGGTCCTAGTAGCTTTGTATAACGGGTCTGTGGTACCCCAGTTACCTCTACCTTTTAAGATCACTCTACCTTCCTCTTGTTGAGCCCTTTGAGCCCTGTCACTCCTTGACTTCGTTGATATCACCTTGACGGCCCGATGCCGATGAGCGGCCGCCCATTTGGGATACAAAGATTTGTCCTCTGCCCTTATGAACCGGACGTGCTTTGACGTGTTAGGATATCCCCGTCAAGATGATTTAGGTTATTCCGTGGGCCCCGTGTGCCGATGAGCAGCTACCCATTTCGGGATGTGAGAGACTCACTCTCTGCCCGATTGCTTAGCGTGAGCTTTGAAGCATCGGGACTGTTCCCACACGGAATAACCTTCCTTTGAGTACCTATTTCCCCAAGTTCATGATAATCCAAGCAAAACTTCTTTTATCGAGAGTATTATTGGGTACCCCTCAAAGTGTAATTAACCAAGTGGGATACATCCCCTTGGGAGTACTCTTGACCCCAGAACAGGCACCTACACCTGACTTTCTAAGTTTGGGTAGTCTACGTAGGTATTCTTTCATGGATATTGGTTTAAGGTGCTTTTGTCCGATCCTATTTGGGCGGACACTCTTAACCTATCATTGCGAGGTTTACCGCACGTAGACTCTCCACGTTTTATGTTTTCTCTTGTTTTTCGCTTTGTTGTATGTCCCTTCTTATTTGATTTCTCTCCTCTTCAAATCACTGATTTGATTTAGGAGGGAGATTTATTTGAATGGGAGGAGTATACAATGATCGATAGGCTGACGACTCCTTATAAAATAAAAGAAAGAAAAACGAACGAAAACATTTGTAATTATTAAAATATTAATTTAAGTGAAATCTATTCTCATTAAAAGATTATGCTGTCATCTAATCACCAATTAGGGGCTTTAAATGAGTGAATTATTATCTTCTTAACTTAAGTCCACTACTTTAGTATCATCCAATTAGATTGACTTCCAAGTCAAATTAATTCATAAAATTACAATTTTACCTCTATCATGAAAATGTAGCAAATTGGCTTCTGTCTTTTAACCCATTATATTTCAAACATAAAAAATAGTTCATTATGCTCAAAATTACCCATTTACTCTCTGGTTAATCCTAAGTTTTAATTAAGGCATCAAAATAAAAAAATTATCATTTTGCTCTTTGGGCTCTCCACTTCATAACTTGTTAAATATAACTCAAATGACTTTGAAATTTTTATGTTATCCCACTCATGGGTCAATTAAAAATTAGAGAAGGAAATATGATTTTTTCCAAATTTTATTTAATTTATATAGTTATTTTAACTCAGAAATAGAATTTTAAAAATTAATTTTTAATTAATAAAAGAAAATTTTTTTCTTCATGGGAAAATTATTGGAGGTTCATCTAGGTTAGAGGACCACTTAGACAAAATTCCATGATTTTTCAAGTTATATTTTAATTATCAGAATTATTTATTATTTTTAGTGATTTAATTAAATAGAAAATATGTTTAAATTCAAAAATTACTTTTTGTAATTTTCTTAAAATTTCCTTGAGTCCAGAGAACTCGGAGAAATAAATTTTTTTTTTTCAAATTTTATTTTGTTTATTATAATTATTTTAATGGAAAATTAGAGAAAATACATTTTTTTACATTTAAAAATTCACAATTAAATCAGAAAAAATATTTTAAAGGGTCTTAAGTGATCATGAAACAATTAGGAACAACTTTGGGCATTTTCATATTTTGAAATTTTAATCATTTTTTAATTATTTTTAATTCAAAATTAAGCTAAAAAATGAATTATTTATTTTAAAATAATTTTTATTTTTCCTAAGTACCCCTGATCACAAGGAACTCAGAAAACAAATTTTCATAATTTTCCTAATTATAGTTAATTTATCAAAATTATTTTAATGCCAAAATACCATTTTTAATGCCAAAATACCATTTTAATGCCAAAATACCATTTTTACTTAGAAAATAAACTTTAGTGCTCAAACTAAATCAAATAAATTTCAAATTTTTAAAGTGAGCTAAAATGATTATGAATTATAGTGTGGAATGATTTTTGCTAATTTTTTAATGTTATTTTATTTATTTTAATTTTAGTGAGCTTTTAGGGTTTAGTTAACTATGGTAATTTACATAAACATTTAAACTTGATTTATTTTTTCCAAAATTCCTCTTACCACAGGGAACTTACCAAAACAAGTCCCATATTTTATGGTTTATATTTTAATTTATGTAATTATATTAAGCAAACATAGCCGTCTGGGCTTGAAAATTAGGGTTTCAAAGCTGGAGATGCTCTCTGATCTTACAAAAATCAGAGAGTTCCCTATTAACATGAGGAATCAACCTCTAAAATTTCAAGTCATGACGATTATTATTTACTTAATTAGAATTAAAATAGTCCATTTGGTATTTAATTGATTAAAAATCAGAGACACGTCAAATAATTTTTATTTTTATTCCACATTATTCTCCTCGGATGACTGAGAAACAAGGAAGTTTTATGATTTTCCTACACCAAGGTATGCATTTTCTAAGTTCTGGAATTAAAATAAATAAAAAATCCCTTAATTTTCTACTTAACACAGTCAGAGCCAACTCATCCTACGGTAGCTTCGAGAGACCATGCGAAGCCATTTGATTCGCCGTCGACATCGAGTTAGTGGTCATGCGGCCTGTGGTTCTTGTTTCATCCTTCCATCTGACGCGATCTCTGCCATCCAAGCGATACACACGTGATCCAATGGCTCTTCGTCATCATCCCAGATCGTCCTAACCCGAGAATCGTATAACTTAAGATCTCGCTGGATACTTAATAAAATCACATGGGGTTTGTTCCTACACCTTCATCCAGTCTAGACGAACCTATCAATATGGTTACATGTCTATGAAATTAAACTTTGCTTAACAAAAGCCCAAATCGAGTTCGATTTGGGACAAAATGGGTATACCTTTTTCTGAGAGGGGAGACCTCAATCAGATGCTTGGAGAAGCTTTCGTGGAGTCTGACAAACATCCTATAAGTGTTGGTTTCCTCTAGTGAATGCTCTGAGCATGACTTCCTCCAACAGGTGGGGAGGTATTGGTCTAGGACTAGGCTAGGGTGCTCAATAGAGGATGGTTTTGATGTGGATCTTCTTCGTTTGGTTTGGGGAAGGTGAAGAGCAAGTTAATTTGGGGCTTGGTGGAGTTTCAGGGAAGGACAGAAAATAGTCTTGAATATTGAGCTCAAAATTGAGCTCAGGCAGTGGCTATGGGTGGTCGAGAACTATGAGGTTGAACTCAGGAGGGCAGTGAGAAGCTATGTGAACAATTTGGCAGAGTCTCCCCAAGGGAATTGGTGATCTCTCCTCTTGGTTGTGGGAGGTGGAGTTTAAATAGGCATGGTAATGGTGGCCACCGGGGTTGCCTAATGGGTGAAAAGAGTTCCTCATGTGGAGGGAAGAAGTGTGTGAGTAACCAATTGAAATGAGCCAACTCAAGAAGTTCAAATTTGGGTTTTTTTGACTTAGGGTGGCTCTCGGTTTTGGTGTTTCCAGTGACTAGGTCGGTCGGCTAGGCCAGGGCTGGTGGCTACGTGGTTCAGGGGATCCAATGGATGGTTTAATTGTGATTAGTAGGGTGGCTTGGTGGCTGATGGCAAATCTCCCTTGGTTTAGTCATTTTAGGAAGGAAATCCATTAATTCAAGGGACTCTTGATCCATGGATCAACTAGGCTGGGCTAGGTGGATCTACCCTGG
Source organism: Phalaenopsis equestris (assembly GCF_001263595.1). Taxonomy (NCBI): domain Eukaryota; kingdom Viridiplantae; phylum Streptophyta; class Magnoliopsida; order Asparagales; family Orchidaceae; genus Phalaenopsis; species Phalaenopsis equestris. The sequence goes on along the minus strand of NW_018164622.1, from coordinate 63,256 downwards.
TTCTTAGGGTTCAAATCTTGGTTGTTATGAACTTGTCTTAGTCAATTTGGGTTGGTTTGGTCAAATGTATGACTTGGGTTCATAATTGAGGCTTTGGGTTAAATTTGGGTCTAGGTTGGGTTTGGGCTAAGATCTTGGTCAATCGATTGTTCGTACGATGACTGTCATCAGAAATTTGGAAAAGGAATTGGGTGATTTTGAATTGGTTTAGGGGTTCAATTGGGTGGAATTTGGTTCATAGTCAATTTTGGGGCATTTGGGCTCGACTTGAGTTTGGATTGGGCTAATGTTAGGAATTTGGTTATTTGATGGTTCAAATTGGTCTAAAAAATTGTCATGAAGTGTTTTGGATATCAATTGAGTAGAGATTGTGGAGTTATGAAGTTCAATTTGGGAGGTTTTGGATTTTAGGGCAAAATTGGGGATTTGAGATTTGTTTTGAAATTGGGCTTGAGATGGCTTCAATTGGACTTAGGTTTGGTCTCAATTGGGATTGAATATGATGAATTTGATTTTAGAATTGAAATTGGGTGAGATTGAAGTCAAGTTGGTGGAAATTGAGGGTGAATTGAGGAATTTAGGCATTTAAGGGCAATTTGGGGTTTTTGGTCAAAATAGGTCAATTTTGTCAAATTGGGCTCAATTGAGTGGTTCAAATTGATTTTGGGGACATTTGGAGTGATTATGGAGATTTTGGGAAATTTTGGAATTTTTGGGGTATGAAGGGCATTTTAGTAATTTTGGTAATTTTGGGAATTTTAGAAAATTTGAGGTATTTTGTTCAATTTTAGTTATTTGAAATGGTTTGAAATGATTTTTGAAGACATTTTGATAATTTGGGTAATTTTGGAAAATCTATGTTTTAGGGACAATTTGATAATTTAAGAAATTTTGGGGATAAAAGGGTCAAAATTAGGAATTTAGTAAAATTGGGATTGATTGAAATGTTAATCATGAGTTCACCATATTGAACCATAGGATCAAGGAAAATCTCATTTTGGATCCTCCATTTATTGGTCTTAGCCAAACCCTAACTTAGGGCTAATGGTTTAGGGGACCATCCACATTAGTTTCCAATAGAGTAAGGGATAGCTAGACATGTTTGGCTAAGGATTTAGGTTGTGAGTGCAAGGAAAAGTGTGTATGTGTAGATCTGACCAAGATCACACCACCCAGGTTTAACCCTAAGGCCAAACAGTCCTATGGGGACTCCTCTTGAGCTCCCCCATATCGGTCCCAACTACTAAGTGTTAGAGGTTAGAACCAACATGTGGAACTTCAAGATGAGCAAAAAAGATTTTTAGAATTTTTATTGGTGAGGATTCCATCACCAATCCTTTAGGAGCAGTCAACAGGAAAATCTTATGACTAGATCCTAGGCTTCTAAGTAAGAAACTAGACCTCAACCAAAAGTGAGGTCAACAACTTTGTGTGGTCTTTGCATGCTTTACTGGGATTGAGACCTGAGTACTAGTATATTAGGGCAGATTTCCTTGGCAGAGTGTCGTATCCAAAAGGGAGGCGCTTAATTACGACTTAAACTAATAACTTTTTTTTGTAGGTAGTGTTTAGCTTTTCTCCCACTGGATACAATCTTTCATATGTTGCATGAGATAACCCATAGTAATATCTTTTTATGGTCAAGTATTTTCTTTTTCAGATTTTTTATGTAATTTTAGAGTCCCCAATGAGAGTCTGTACTGAAAATAAGGTACAAGTAAAAGCCTCGAAGCTTGGAGCAGGGACCATGTGGAGTCGACCAAGGATTGTTTGCTCATGTTCATACTTTAATTTTAGATTGTACATTTATTGTATAGATCTTGGATCAAGTATGCAAATGTGAACCTTGTCGACCATTTTTATTTTCTTAAATTGTAACCAACCAAGCGACACTCTACCTTTTATTCTTTTATAGTGAGATTGTTTCTTTATTGCATTTTGCATGTGTTCAATCTTTGTTATACTTTTGATTTATCTCGATAAGATCACAATTAGGCTTCTTAAGATAAATTTTTTGTTATAAATTTAATCTTAAAAGATTTATCCTTAATAAATTTTAATACTAAACATTCAAGATTTTAAAATTTGTTGTTTTATCTTCCGTGCATACTTTCTTGCATGACCTTCAAGCTAGTTTTAAAATGATCATAAAATACATGATTACTACCCCCGAGCATGATGATATGGCCTCCACGTTTAAAATGTCTTAACTCACAACATGCATATTTTAACACCCAAAAAAGGTACTCTTACTTTCCAATCTTACCAACCTAACATATATTTTATACGATTAAGTAGTTGTTGACCAAAAGAAAATATATTGAGATATTCATACATATTTTACACTGTTTTTGATGATATTGCACTTTAAAGAATGGTACTTTTGATTTTTTGTTGTAGGTATGATGAATTATGATCATTGGAGCAAAAAGATGCAAAAAACGGTGCAATTTAGAGCAAAAACGAGCAAGAAATGAAATTTTGCCCTGTCACCTTTCGATAAGTCTTTCGATATTTAATCTCGTTTACACTTCTTGCATATTTTTGAATGAGATTACACTTTAAAGGAAGGTTGTTTTCATGCTTATTTTGTAGGGCTATCTGTTAGGAACACAACGCAACTGAAATGGAGCAAAACAGAGCTAAAACGGAGCGAAACGTGGAGCTGCGAAGTTTGCTCGCCGACGGCGAGGTTTACCCGAGAAGACCGAAAAATGACAGAAAGCTCGCCGGCAGCGCCCTCAAGCCCGCCGACGGCGCCCGGGACGACTATGGACCGACTTTTGGCAGTTATGGGCTGAAATTCAACGTATTTGGACGCTTTTTGATAGGACTCTTGTGGCAACTCTTCAAACTTCGTCCCTACACTTTAAAAAAATGAATTTAGGTTAGAAAAAGAGGTTTTGTGTGAGAGGAATGTTAGGAAAAGTGTGGAGAAAATTTAGGGTTTTTAGAATAGGAGTAGAAATGTAGATTTCTACCATTTTGGAAAGATTGAAGAGGGGATTTTGAGAGAATTTGTAAGGAGATGTTCTAGCATTGCATGGATAAGCGGACGACTTTGTGGGAGAGATTTTCTTCTTTCTTTCAAAGGGAAAAAACTAAGTATTGTGTTATTCACTATCTTATGATTTTGTAAACACTTATCTAGTAGATTTGCTTTGATGAAATGAAGTTTTCTGTTGTGTTTTCTTCGTGCTTTGTGATGTGTT
>NW_018164622.1:36213-59817 GCF_001263595.1 Phalaenopsis equestris | reverse complement strand
TAGAATTGGAGATTTTAGGGTGACAGACTAAAATCCCCAATTCGGTCATATTGTTTGAGTACTAAAGCGGAGATGTTAGCCCTCAGGCGAGGGGAACATGGGAGCTCCGAAGTGAGAGCCGATATCCTCCCAGCCTAGCCACGGATTCAATAAACAAACATAAGATTAGTCAATGTTCTTTATGCCCGGACCAAAGGGTAAAGAATAGGATTGCTCCTATTTGACACATACAATATTTAATGCATCTCATTCTTTTTCATTATCCAATTCATTACATAAGAATAATAGTTTTTAATATCTAAAAATTCTCCAAACCAATTCATCCAAAAAGGGTTATCTTTACATTTAACACTTGCATTTAGGAGTAGTTGCTAGATAAAACATCATTTTAATCGACATTCCAAACTAAGGACTAATTGTAGTAGACTAGAATTTGACAAAGGACCTCTTACCTCGCTTCCCTGTGGGATCGATAAACGGGACTCCACTAGAGTCTTGTATTACTTGAGCGATACGTATACTTGCATATTAAAAGTCTTGCAAATTCTAGAGCCTTGTATTACTTGAGCGATATGTATACTTGCATATTAAAAGTCTTGCAAATTCTAATCTACATATTAAAAGTCTTGCATATTAAAAGTCGCATCAAGTTTTGCATATTAAAAGTCTTGCAAATTCAAGTAATACAAGCAAATTCAAGCATATTAAAAGTCTTGCAAATTCAAGCATCTAGTCTACATATTATTAAACGGGTTATCATAAATTCTTGCATATTAAAAGTCGCATCAAGTTTTTGGCACCGTTGCCGGGGATTTAAATCTTCTAATAGTGATGTCAAATTCTTGTATTTTTAGGTATATAAAAAAGTCGCTGTCAGTTGTATAGTGTGATATAGGGTGATAAAGGCTCTCTCAATCCAGACGGGGTTGTAAATTCTTTGTGGGATAACTTAGCTTTGTAGCTTGTTCGTACATTCATTTTTCCTTCTTTATAGGGTTTATGTCCATACCCTTGAATGGTATAATCCTTATTCTACCCATTTGGTCCAGATAGAGTCATAAGAGCTTAGATATTTCTTTCATTGACATTGGGTCTATTGATTAGTTTAGAATATGTAATACATGGGTTTCGAGGAAGTGATCCACTACTGGGTTGGCTCGTTACTTGAATAATTTAGTAGAATTGAGGTCTCCTACAATCAAAATTGATAGGAAAGATATTTAGATGATGTGTCCCCGACACAAGGGCCATCAGATTCGACGAGTTATCATGAATCTTCGGGGCAACACACAAAAACCAGTATCGACCTTTTACCTAAAAAATGCATCCCTTTCAGTAGTCGAGGGTTTGGTGCACATATTAATTCTAGAATTACTACGCTTATCCGAGTAGAACATACCATCAAATAAATTTTAATTAATTTAATGAGTTATTCGCAGTTTTATTGTCAGAATAGTTCATACTATATATGCATGGCTTAATCTTTGAAGACATAACTACTGGCGGGATCAACCAGGTAGCACGGCTTTGACACAATTGTAATCTGACCCAAAACCACCATCTTGGAGATAGAAACAAGATTGACTCCAAAGGCTCTTAAAATGAACTTACAGATTTTGAGTTTGAGCTTTGTGCAATTAAGATTCGAGGTCCTATAAATGCTCTTAGAGTGAATTGGGTCGAAAAGTAATACTTGATTTCCTTCTTAGTTCTTGATGACTTAATAATGATCAGCTTAACATCACTTGGGTGAGCTAAAGACCAACTTGAGCTCACCTTAAACAAAGGAAGGCTGGTTAGCATTGCATTAGGTTGGGTTCAGTGCCTACCTATTCACTAGAAAAGTTTGCTAAAGGTCTGATGAAGGGACTCCAATACTAGGATTAGATTTTATGGTTTAAGAAAGAGAGTACTTTGACCTCATTAAAAATAGGAACTATTTATGTTATTAAAGGATAGTACGACAACTAGCGTTGATCCGTAGGCATATTTAAGGGAAAAAAATAGACTTTCGCTTAGAGCGAACTTTTGAGCCTACTTTTATAAAAATGTAATCATAAATGTGTTTACGAATGCTTTATCTACAAAAAAAAAAAAATTCTCAAAAAAATTTTTTATATTTTAATTTTTTAAAATAAAATATCTTCTATCTTAATCATAATAAATTTCTATTGCATTAAGAAAATTTCTTAGTGCTTCGATATGTTCATGGATTTTATTTATACTTATCCATGCATTCAATTATGTCTGATCTTAATTTGGGATTTTCAACACTTATTGTTCCATTCGTCCTACTAACCTCAATATTAAAAATTATAATTTTTAAAAATTTACTTGATTCACAGCCTGTTAAGACCTCTATATTAACAGCCAAAGAGAGATAATGTCTTCTCTTGTTTTTTCTTTGAATCTATATTTTATATATATATATATATATATATATATATATATCTTAATATGCACAATCGGTTTCTTGTTGGTTGGCAGCTTAAGCGTAAGTCCCCTCAGTCCCAGGTTCGAATTCATCTGGATCGAATTAACACATATGGGGACATGTTGGCGTCCATCATTTTAATATATATATATATAGAGAGAGAGAGAGAGAGAGAGAAATTTACAAATAAAGGGAAAATGATACGTTGTCAAATGAACCTTGATGTAACTTCTTAATAAAAATTTTATACAAATAAATCTGGGATCAACCAAATTTTGATTTCAGTGAACATATAGTTAATATGAACATCTCTCTATAGATAAATTTAACAGCAAATGACCCAATAGAAGCTTAAATGAGACCATATCAAGCGCTTAAAGTGTACTTAAAATTATAATGATATTATTTGAGGAGTCCAAATAATTTTTTAATCAGGTATGCTTATAGTGAAATTAAGTATTTCAATGAGAGAAGTACTGCGAGACCAAAATCACTCAATTATGTGTTTGTTTGGTCACTTACACAATAAATAAGCATATGATTATTGTATGACTGATCATATTGATGTTGCTCGAGCAATACCTAATCTGATCGTCATCGTCAATTCGTCTTCATTACCCGATATTGCTTTTATAACAATTTCAAAAAACAAATCAATTGCTTCTAATTTTTTAATCAGATCTTCTATAAATGTAAGGAAAAAAAAAGATCTTTGTACTCTCTAACTAGCAGTGTCAAATCAAGTTCACGGGTAGTGGTCAAGTCTGAAATGAAAATGATCTAACATGATTTGAACTAAAACTTGATTTATATGAACCGGACTCACACGACCCATTTAACATATGCACAGTCACTATTCATGTCAAGTTAAATTCAATTTTGGGTCAAGTTCAAGTCAAATTCGGATTGACGGGTCAAATTCATATTAATTGTGCATCCAACTAAAAAAATTAAATATGCCGAGATTATTGATTCATACTTGAACTAAAAATTACCAGAATTCAGATTTTTTTAATCCCCTAACACCATCCAATTAGATTTGTGTTCATATCATCGGGCATATGAGGTATAACAATGAGTGAGCTAAGGAGAGACTCTAATACAACTAAACCAAATACAGAGTGTGTCCAACATTATGCCAAGTTCATTGATCATTCTATGTAGATCCAAACACAATCTATGCATTTTTTGAGCTAAATGCAAGCCTCCCACCACAATAATAAAGCACAAATATAATAGGAATATTGGTTCTTCCCAAAGTCTTGAATAACATACCAAAACAAATCCTTTTTTTTTTCTCATTTAGATAATCAAAACTATAATATTAAATATGCTTCAATTATATTCTAATATTTGCTTTTTGGTACATAATCTTCTAACCATCCTCTAAGAGTTAAATGTAATTGTAAAATACAGAACTCTGAAAAGGAACAAAAATTAAGGCAAGTGGACTGTGCAGCTTAGCTGTTATTGCTTCATGCTGACTCCACCATATGGCAGTCAACAAATTTTCTTGTCCCCTTTCTTCTGACAGCTAGACAGCAAAACCATGATTAAAACGGTCTCCAAAATTTAAAAAACCAGTACACACACACACACCTATATATATACATATATATATTCATCAAACTATCACATTTATTAAACATGACCTTCATAAATTTTTATATTTCATTCAACCCATATCTCACTCTCTCCTTGTCAAGAAAATGATTTTTAACATAATTCACCATACAATTCTTTTTATATTTACATATCTAACATCTAAGCTTTTCCATATTTGCATGCCTAACACTTAACTCTTTGACATCACATAACATGTAATTTTTCAAATTTAAAATAAAACAAAAATGCATTGATTATAGTTAAATACTTGGCACTAAATTTAATGCCCATGGGCACCACGTTTGACAGTACTATCTCATTTAAGAGGAAAAAGTTAGATCTATTCTCGGAAAAATAATTAATAAGCACTAACAGATGGTGCCCCATACCACAATAAGTAGCTCTCTCTACCCTTTATTATCATTTACATAAATAAATAAATAAATAAAACATGATTCTATATGATTTTGATTCTATAACTAAAATATACTATTTTAATACACCCACTTAGCACAACTATCAAAGCACATAATGATCAAAGCCACCTGTACTTAGCGCCAAAATTTGTATGAGGATTTTCCAGGTCTAGGCGGCTTTGGAATCAACAATATGTCCAAAAAGTGCTGATTTATGCTCGTGCTTCATCGGAAATATTCAATAAAAAATATATTTTATATCCCTTTATATCAATCACTCACACTGTAGAACAACATACTTTAAATTAATGCAGGTTGTGTCACTCTCCTCCTCACTTCATTCAGTTTATCGTGTGGTGATTATAATGCTGAAGCTCATTTTCACAATATGAAGAGATAAGAAATACAAATACTGATTAATATTACTCAGAAAGCAAGCTAATTAGTGAAATATGTGGCTTGGGATTAAAAGATGCAGGGAAAGCAAAGTATGAAAATATAGTTATAAAATGGCAAAATTTCAAAATAAATATTTCCTGCATAACAAATATGGCATTGAACAGAATAAACATCTCCTCAAAAGGAGACAGGACATAAAATTCAAATTGGAATCAATAATACAACATCGTATCAGAAATATGCTGTCCGAATCATCTGGGATTTAGCTTTCGCTCATAAGCTGAACAAGAGAGAAATCATTTTATTGAAATTTCAATCAGCCGAAAGGTAGTCATTTGATGTGCAATATATGATCATTTGTGTTCTCAGATACAAATTATGTTAAAAAAATCACATCAAATCTAACATATTATAGCCTGAAAAATCAGAAACTAATGTTAAATTGGTGGTGAGGAATAGCCAAGATGAGAAAGCTCCCAACTTTTCCTAGTTGCGACTTGGTCATGTTGCGCCGTGTATTGCTGCAATTGCGGGGGAAATCTCTTAGGTGTTGTCTGGCAACGGACGAGGTTTGTTATTAGGATTTAGTAAATCCAATGAATCCCGATTTACTAAATCCTGAATAAGTTAAATCTTAAATCCCAAAAATTTACAAAACAAACTTAAATATGCTGGTTTGGGGGATTTAGTAAATCCAGGATTTACAGTCGAAATCAGTGAAATCCGGATTTAACAAATCCGCAGTTTTATTTTATCCAAAATGGCTATTTGACAAGATTTACTGGATTTACAGCTTAAATGTGGGCCTAAATCCATTGTCAGATAGGCGCTTCTGTGAGGGTCCGTCTGGTTACGGATTTAAGTTGGATTCAACTTCAATCATATCAAAGAGGTGAAAAAAAGGGTAACTTCTAAATCTAGAATTTAGTAAATCCTAGTGTTTCACAATTGCTTCACAGTATTGCTTGAAATCACAGCGATTACTAAATCAATTAATTACCAGACAGCCCCACAGTGTGTTTAACGTTAATAACAACAATGTAAAAATTATTATTATAAATATATATATATAAGAGAATGTAAAACATGTGAATACCTCCATTTTTTCAAGCAGTTCATTTGCTTTTGCAGCAGAAATAACAATTTCTCTTGCAGAAGTCTTTATGAAGCCTTCTTCTACACCTTTGTCAAATAATGCAAGCAAGGGATTGTAATATCCATCAACATTTAACAGACCAACCTGAACACCCAATAATTTGAAGAAAGTTTTATTAACTGTGCTGTAAAAACATTAATTTCTCAATAAATCGTATCAAGTCTCACAGGTTTATCATGTATTCCTAGTTGTGACCATGTTATCATCTCCAAGAGCTCCTCCATTGTTCCATATCCTCCTAAATATCAAGAAAAAAACACCATTTCACACTGAAAAATAATTGTATAGTAGTTGTGTAGATCAATGTAAACTTATATTTTGCACAAAATTGTGAAAAATGTACCAGGAAGAGCGATGAATGCATCCGATCGTCGCGCCATTTCAGCCTTTCTCTCATGCATATCAGAAACCTTTTTTACTTCTCCAATGGTCTCACCAGATATCTGTTTTATTGTGAGAAAATCAACAACTGAAGTTTCACAACATTAAGTTCTTGTCAACAATAAAACAATTTATTCTTCTTCAAATGTGTTAATCAAATGAAGAGTGTTTAACAAAAAAAAAACAAGGGTATTAAATCTTCAAATCTTTCTTTGGCTAGATATTTGCTGATAAAAAATCAGTCATTATAAGATTTTCCAACTCGATTAACATGTTTGCAGAAGATAAGCCCAAAAATACAATGAGTCCAAAAACATGGAACATATTCATAATAGGGCACATGAATGAAAATGTTTTTGAGTGGCAGCAGAGAAGAAATATAAACATTTAGCTAAAACATTTCCATATTTCTTTTACACTTCATAAGCCATACACCAAGAAGTAAAGTTTTAAACAGTACTCTGATAAGCCATTATTCTAAAATCCTTTCAAAAACTTTCCAAGGGTTAACAAATCAAAGGAACACGGATTTTCCCCTTCTATTTTTTGGGAAAAAAAAAAACCAAAAAAAAAAAAAAAAAAAAAAAAATCAAATTTTACAGAGAAACCCACTGGGGCCACAGGAACAAATAGAAAAGATGGAGCACACATGCAAGGATGTTGAATCCAAAAAGATGTCTATAGTACAATCAGGCATCTTGAAAAGACAAGAAATAAAGAATAAGAATAATAATTTGCTACTTCGTAGACTTCCTGACCTCCATAGGCATAAGAGCCGTGGGAATGATCCTGCTTTGCCAGCAACGAAAGGCTCAATAAGAATCAATCAACAGATCAAAAGTCAAATAAAATTGAAAAGTTCTTTTGACAAATAAATCAAACAGTTCGAGAGCATAAATTCCAGTAACTACCCAAGAACATCACAACCCCCATCATGAACAGTTTGGGAGATCAAACCCATCAATCCCACACTTCCTCCACCGTAAACCAAATCTATTCTTCTCTTCACCTGGAATCAAAGTCAAGGGTAAGAAAAATACAAAATGGATACTTGAGGAGAAGTCAACATCCAAGAGAGTATAAGAACAAGCGCGCACCAGTTCTCGGCCCAAATCGAGAGCAGCATCGCTGAACACCGCTCGATTGCCGGAGTTACTCCCACAGTAGACACAGATTGTCTTAAAGCGAGTACGAATCTCTACATCCATGACTTTTTCAACTTGGTCCGATTTCCACTTAGGTCTCTAAAATGAAAATGGCAAAAGGAGATACAATAGAAGGGGCGGAGGATGACAAAGTTGGGATCTTTTTATACAAACCCTGCCATTTGTCTTCTGGGAATCCGATAGAATCCCCAAGCTCTAGGCTTTCTGCCTCCAACTTCACCTCCTTTTTCAAAGCCAGAACAGAAACACTGTCCCTCGTTGTTCAGGAAGGTGAAGCCGGAGTCCAATAGAAAAATGACCAACTAATGGCACGGGGCGCACGCGGAATTCTCTTAAATGTCGCAGCTTTGGTTATCTCTGGATTAATTTATCTGAATGATGCGGTGAATTCATGATGGTGTTTGGGTGTCATAGCCTGAGAGAAATAGGAGGCAGGGGACCGACATGATTGTGTTGGCTGGCTTTTGCGGTTGGGTGGATCAAATACATCCACTTTGGATGGAATTCGGTGATTTGGGGGGATGGAATTTTGGAGGTGGAGGGCAAATGTGAGTTGCATGAACTGTGTGTGATGTGTCGGGGTTTTAGCGCACAAGCCGTTAATGGGATTGGTTAATAGTTCAAGGAGCAAATTAACTTGGGAGAAAACAGATGGAGAGAAATTAGGCAAGGATGAAGTAATTATAATTGGTCAAAATGAGTGTAATAAATTTTTAGTTTATTTTAATGTAAATATAATAGTTGAAAAATCATATAAGTTTTTATTATTTTTAACTCAAAATAAATTTAACAAAAATTTGGAGTTCATAATGTTCAAATTTTAGTTAAGATATTTCACAATTGTTTTTTATGTAACATTGAGTTATTTTTAATAAAAGGTAATTTTTTTGATTCTATTATTTAAATTGAGATGTTTAATCATTATTAGTATCCAAAATTGATGTAATTTAAATAAAAATCAAATTAAATGTAATCATACTTTATCTAAAGTAACAAAGTAACAACTTCTTTAAAGCAGGGTAAGAGAGGATCTAATAAAGAGTATATGATAGAATATTTGTTCTTTTATATTCCATTTGTCCTCTTATTTATAATTTCTTGATACTATAGAAAAAATTATAAAAGAAAAATAAATAAACAAATACATATTGTTATCCCATATATTGATACACGTCTCTCTTATTTATAACTTCTTAATGGGGTGTTGGGGATCTAGTAAAAAGTACATGATAGAATATTTGTTCTTTCATATTCCATTTGTCCTCTTATTTATAATTTCTTGATACTATAGAAAAAATTATGTAAGAAAAATAAATAAACATATACATATTGTTGCCTCATATATTGATACATGACTCTCTTATTTATAATTTCTTGATACTATCAAAAATACTATATAAGAAAAATAAATAAACACATATATATTGCTATCTTATATATGAATACATGACTCTATGATTGGGACCCAAGGCACATGTGAATAACCCTTGAGGGATGAGGGCTATAGAAGTAACTTGATCGATGCAATTGTCATCTGTTTAGTGAGGTTGCAGGAACAGTCGGATCTGAGTAGGCTTCTTCTATGTTCCTGTGAGTACCCATGTGAAGCTCGCTCATCTACCTGAGTTGAAGAGTCCCTTCGGCCCAAGCAGGCGACCCATGCCATGGGTGGGCTCTATCCATGTGCTCATAAACCTGCGGTGAGTACCTTACAACTTTAGACAAATGTTTTTGCACCCCAGGCAAGTACATTTGGACTCTAGGAAAGAGCCCCCAGATTTTAGGAGAATGCAATTGGGCCTTAAATGAGTGTTTCTTTGCCATGAATAGATGCTTCTTTTCTTCCTTCACACAAATTGATCCATATTCTTTGGTGTACACCTAACACATTGCACTTTTAAAAGATCATTGTTATTTAAATAGTTATGCTATTTAGATAACATTATCATCTTAATGCCATTAAACTAAACACAGACTCTAGCTATAAATTATAATAAAATTTGTCCATGTCATAGAAATATGATTAAGTTAGCCATGCGTTTTAAAACAATATTCAAATATCATTCTAATGGTTGAACTTAGAAATCATGTTTTGATAAAATTATTAAATTTGTTAAAAGTGTTTAAATGGATGTAGTTAGATATTAGTATTTATCTCAAATACTAATGTTCTCAATAGAAAGTAAGTTTTTTACATGGAGTTCAAGGCATAATCTTAATCATCATAATTTTGTTATGGCACTATGATGTGTTTGATTTGTCATGACAAACTTATATAATTTGGATCGATTTTCTCATCTCAAAAATCTATTGTCAGGAAAAAATAGCAATTTTTAAGTGATGATTTTATTTACAATAACAACGATTAGCAAGAATGGAAAAGGCACTAGAAGTTGTGACTTTATGCAATAGTTTGATTATGTTTCAATTATATGCTAATTTTAATAACATAAAAGTTTCTCTAATTTTCTTTTTCTTTCTATAAATTCTAAATCATTCTTCACACCTCTAGTCTCATACATTTCTAACATTATTTTCTAAAATTTCTTCTAAATCAAGTATTCATTATTTTATAATTTCTCCATAATTTATTAATCTTGAAAGTATTATTATTATCTGCCAATTAATAGTGGGTCAAGTCAATATTGATTAGATTATTAAACATTCTTTCCAAATGTTACTGGTTAAATTTAGCATTTCTTATAATTATCCTTAATTGTTGGTTTATGTTAGTGACAAATATATTAGGGGGATCATTTTTCATAGTTTGATCAAACATTCTTTACGATTATACTTTGACCTCATTTCCAAGTTAACTTCTCTCTTGATCTTTAACAAAATTTATATAGGCCTAGGAGTCCTTTCTAGTACTTATAGGTGGTTGGGTTAGCCTTGACTTGCTAGGATCAACCTGAGTCATATTCGGCTGACCTTGGCTTCACTTGGCTTGTTAGGCCCGGACTTGGCTAGCTTAGAGCCATGACCCGCCTGAATGTCCTTTAGTTGGCTTAGATGAGGTTGGGCTTGGCTTAACCTAATCAAATTAAACCAAAATTCAAACTTCATATGAATTAAGTTTAAATCAATATATAATTGACCCAAATTTAAACTTAAAACATAGATTTAAATTTTATCTATTTAAAATAGATGTAAGTTTAAACCTACCATAAACTAAATAAATTCTAAAACCAAAACAAACATCAAATGCAACTTTGACTCAATATAAGCTAGTTAAAAAAAATAAACCTAAAATTAAACAAACTTAGAAACTAAATCTAAAATCAACCAAAACCAATTTGACAACTCACCCCAAAAGGCAATTCACTTAAAAGTAGACATAAACTTAATAAAACTAAACATGTCTTAAAAATTGAATTCGCTTAAAAGGTTTTGCTCACTTAGAATTGGACTAACTGGATGCATATCACACTTAACTCCATGCATAATCTCTTTTTTCCCCAACATAAACTTAGAGTTATAAAGTGTTTTATGATGATAACAGAAGCAGGAGAAAGAGAAAATATTGATTAAGTATGATATGCATTAGTTTAGTGAGAGATCGACAATTTAATGAGAGATAGTACTTAAGTTTATATGCTTTTAATTATTTATCATCTTGGTTTTCACATGCAATTGTTTTTCACTTAATATTTTCACTTGCATATTCTAAAAAATGTGACGAGCTTGTACTTCCATCTAATTAAAAACATATTTTCACTTGCATATTCTAAAAAATGTGACGAGTGCTCATCTTGTACTTCCATCTAATTAAAAATCAATATAGGTTTGTCCATCAAAAAGAGGGAGATTATTGACCCTCATGAGCTTTAGACTAATGGATTTTGGTGATAACCAGCTTATGAATGGAGAGTAGTAATGATTTTAATGCAGTAAAGCACCAAGCTCAATTCATTTCTATCAGCTCAAGAAGTTGGATCAGAAATGAAGCTGAGAAGTTAGTGTGCAAACAAATCTGGTTCAATAATAATATACAAATAGTTGTTCACAATATCCTTATGACAATATCATAACAATTTTCATGACATAAATTTTATAAATAAAAACTAAAATACATGAAAACCAAATAATTATTATTATAGATAAAGTGAGTATTTAACTTACAATTATTCTTAAACTATCAAATTAACCTTCACATGGAGTTCATTAAAAACAATAATATCACATTACTAATGGTATAAAAATTGGCTCATAATGTGACCTAAAATTTGGAAATCATTCAAATTATTTTTTTCAATTATCATAATTGTTCTTTTTTCTCTCTTTATTATCAAAAGAATAATTTCAACTTAATAATAATCAAATGACCAAAATTTTTGAAATAAGCTGAATCAAAAAGATAACATAAAATATTTTGAATTATTAAAAATAATTACTTAAATTTTAGAGATTATTTAATATTTTTTTTATTTTCTCTCTCTTAGAACAATAAAAGAATAACACTTTCATAAAATTCTAAATCACAAAAATTTTCATAAAATATAAAGTAATTTTTTTTTGAAAAATATATTAAAATTATTTACTAAATCATTAAATTAGTTTATTCAGAATTATCACTTCAATTACTCAACATGTAGCTAATTTAGTAAATACGAACTTGAAAACTAGTTTAATAAATGCAACTAGTTGATTTAATTAAATAAACCATTGTCCTTACCTAGTAAAATTAATTCATATTTTAATTAAAATCTCCAAAAATCTATTCATCATTAAATCAATAAAATTATTTGATTTAATCAAGTCAATTCAAGTAATATACACAAGGAAAAGGTTTTTTGCTCCTCCTTTCTTTTTCCATGAAATCAATTTAGGAAATTATTATACGATTTAAATTAAATTCAAAATTTGTAGAAAAAAAAAACCATGAACAATTTTTTTAAGTAAACTTAATTAATCAATTGAAATCAATAAATTGAATATTTCAACAACATGCTTCAATTAATTTTGAAATGTTTATTAATGTATTTGATTTAATTCCTTTAATAATTTCTCAATAAAATTAAAATCTTAAATTTAAATTTGTTCTAATCAAACCCATTTGAATGATTGAACTGATGACAATTTTAGTCATATGACGAAATTAAAATAGAAAACAATATTGATTTATTTCCCACTAAAATTCAAACATCAAATTTGAAAATTTTCTAAAATAATTTTACCCTAATTTTATTCATAAGAGAGCTTATAAAATCACTTGTAATTTGAACTTTTAGGGCTACTTGAAGTCTATTCATTTGGCCAAAATTCTCCTAGCTCTTTAAGTTCCCACTTTCTTCAAGTACTCCCATCTTGCTCTTTGTATTCACATACCTTTGTGCCTTAAGGAGAAATGCTAGCTCTTTCCTTGAGAAGAAGATGTTGATGTTTTAAAATCAACTCCTTCTTATGTTCTTCTAAGGAAGAGTATTCTACAACCTGTCTCTCAGTTTTCATACCTTTTGTGGGCTTATTTTCTCAACTTGAATCTCTTGAAATATTTGCTTTGAAAAGTTTTTTAAACTTAGATTTTCATAAAATCTCTTTTCAAATGTATAATAATGATGGTGGATTTGAATTTGACATGTCTATGCTTTTCATAACCTAATACTCAAATAACTTATCTTTATTATTTCATATTTCTTGCATATCATTGTGAGCAATTTATTTTGTGATATTATTGTTGATTTGATTTGTGTGGAGGGTTGTGTGATCAAGAGGTAATTTTTTTTGTGATTTAAAATCTCTTGAATTTTTCTTTTTCTTTTTCTTTTGTGTTGAGTTGTAAGGGTGTAAACTAAGCCTGTGAAAAGTATAAGGTTTAGTGTGTGAGGAGCACTTATCCTTTGGAGGAAAGTACTTGGGCTTGTAGTAGTCATTCAGAGAAGAAAATTACTAGCGAATGTGTTCTTGTAAAAGTTTATGTGCTCACCTAAAAGAACATAGCTTTTGTTTTAGTGGAGTATCCTAGCCATGCGGCTAGGCATATACATAGGCAGGGGTCGAAACATGCAGAAATTTAGTGTGTTATTTTTCTTTTTGTGTTTTATTTTTGTTGAGGCTGTTGCTTCTAAAGATCATTAAAATGCATCAACAAAACTTATCTCTACCATAAAAATTAAGTTCTTAAAGAGCCTCAAATAAAAAATAATAACAACACACCCAATTCACCTCTTCCTCTTTGGTGTCATAACCACTTTCAAAACTAAATTTATACTAAAATATATGTTAAAACAAACCAAATCCTAATCTAAGCTAGCATAAACCAAAACATAGACATTTCAATCAACCTAAGGCTAATGGTGGCTAGTGGATTACCACCATCTCCACTTGCAAGACCACAGTTGATGTCTGTGCAGACCATCCTATCCTAATGTTTCTGCTCAATAGGATAAGCCACATAAGTTTTGATGACATGCTTACCCCAAAAAGACACACAAGTTGATTATCAAGCTCCTTGAGGGCCTTTTCTCTTCCTCACGAATTCTTTAGCCCATGTCATCTACTTCAAAGGAGTGGCATCCCGAGGTGATAACCATAACTTTAATTGTTCATAGTTCCATAGATGAGCATCTTCCACCTTCTCCACTAGTGTTAGAAGCATCTTTTGCTTTTTGTCAGTAGCAATATATGCAACTAGATCCTCATTCTGTGGGTGATGACCTATAGATCAGGCCGTCGAGGATTATTATTGCATAGTTTATAAGTTTAGCTCAATGAACTCTCAGTGAGCCACGATATTCTTCAGTTTTCTTCAAATTTATGATTTGTTTGGGTCAGCGGCAACTTATTCAGATAAGCAGCTTATCCTAATAAGCTGGTTGGTTGTTTGGTTTGTGCATTTGGAAAACAACACTTCTGCTGATAAGCAGTTTATCTTGATAATCTGCTAATAAGCAGCTGATCTGGGTAAGCTGGTTGGTTGTTTGATTTGTGCATTTGAAAAACAACTGATTCTGGATAAATGACTATTCTGCCCCTATTATGAATAAGTTGTTTAGTTGTTTAGTTTATGCGTTTGGAAAATAGCTGATTTGCAGCTTTTTTGTTCATAAAAGACCATTTAGACATTATTGATTTTAATTTTTCAAAAATTATTTTTAAATTATGTGTAACATAAATTGTAATCAATAATTTATATTTTATACTAATTTTAAAATCACATCAGATTGCAAAGTATATGCAGAGAGCGAAAGGCTATGTAATTCCACTACGTAATTCCCACTCGGATTTTTTTCGAATTACCAAATTCTACAAACATATATACAAAGAGAAAAATGTTATGTACCTGAACTCTGATTCTGAAAGGGTTGGATCATCAAAAAAAAAACTGCTACAATTATATGAATGGAATTTAAAGGGGTATGAATGACAAACATATAATTAGTAAGAAATCTAATAAAATTATAAGAGATAACACCCCTAATTAGGATAAATCTGTTTATCCCATATTAAAGAGCAGTTATTCACCTCGATGCAACAAACATGATAACTATATGAATTTGACAGTTAAACTATTGATCCTACGCTAATTAGAAAATAAGATAAAATAATTATGAAATGAAACTTATTTATTTACAAAATTAGATGCAACCAAATCAAATTATTTTTTATTATTTAATTTTTTAAAAGTAAGAAGTTATGAATATTAATTGAGCAAAATATAGTTGAAATAATATCTTTATTTTGTTTTAGTTTTTACAAGGAATAAAAATTTTTATTTTTAAATAAAATTTAAGGGGATTTACTTGCATAACACCTATCTTTAATAAACAACAAAAATATATCAGGAGTTCCGTACATATACATCAAACAGTATTTAATGACCATTACCAATTCTACTTTATAAGAAGCTACATGGTTGACAAGCATCATGTGATAAGCATATGAAATCTATGGGAAGAAGAACAGAATAATAAAGTCATAAGCCAGTAAGAAGAAGACAGAGTAATGCAGAAATCAGGGCCAATTAGTGAATTCAAACACTTTGTAAACAATTTCAATACCAGTGGGAATCTGCCATATAAAGAGCAGAACATTCAATGCGTTCTTCAATGTGTTCAATGCAATGTGCAGATTTCTGGCTGTTTCATTTCCGTTCTGCATCTGAGGAACCGGTGCTGCTGCCAGCTCCCATAAGATCGTGATTCCTACAAATCAACCTTACAAATCAGCTACGCTACGAGATTCAAGGGTTAGGAAAATTCGGTCGGACGGTGTATTTACAAGACTCAAAGAGGCTTATGCACGTAAGCTGGTGGGAGCATGGGGAGAAGGACGAAGGTTACCTTCCTCGCTGGTTTCGGGTAGGATCGGATGGAAGGAGGAGGGTGCTCGGAGGAGAGCAACGGAGGAAGTGTAAGAGGGCGAAGGTTCGTGGCTTAAGGGGCGAGGGCTAGGTTTTGTCGTAAGGAAGAGGGGTAGAGGCGACGGACGAAAATGCGGATCGCGATCTGCGTGTAATAGAAAATATTGAACGCAGTTTTCAAATAATTTGTCATAACGTGTGAAACAAACAGATAAGCGGTGTTTTTAAAACGCCGCCACATTTATAAGTTGCCCCAAAAGGGCCCTAAGTAGAAGCTACACAAGAATAAGTTATGTGAGCAATTAATGTGTGATAAGATGCCTTAATCCAAGACCACATTCAAGTATGATCTTGATGAAGATGATCTACTCGACTATTATGTAGAGATTTAGATGGTGGCGACTTGTGATTTCTCATTAAGGGAGCCCTGCCAGGAGAAGGTTGCATAACATTTATATGAAGATGAGGATCTCTCACCTCCTTTATTTCTACATATGATGCAAAAAATCTAGAAAAAGGATTGAGTCATTGATGATCTTAAATAATAAGTCAAGGAATTTTATATGTTGTAGCCATTCTAAAAATTCAAGGCTTTGTATCACAAATAGTGCATGATCTATCTAGTTAGCTTGCGGTCATTTCAGTAGTAAAAAAAAAATGATGAGCATGTTGTTAGTGTCGATAGAGAATTCCCTTAGTTTGGTGTTATTTCTGGAATAGATCTTAATCAGCTTGTTAAGTAGCTTGTAGAAGAGTTCTTAACATAGTCTCAAAGGATATCATTTGTTTCGAAGGGTTGGCCCTATTTAGAGCATTTTAATGTCGTAAATTTTCCTAAGAAATTTATGCCACCCGTTCGATTATACAAATAATTTTTCTCAACTCGCAACACATTTCTAGTCAAATTATCATAATATAGGGGGAAATAATGCTTTACTATTCACTGACATTAAATTCGATTGGCATGTTAAAATATCTAATGGCTCAATCTGGACATTTGTTGAACTCGAGAAGCTCTTCATTAAAAGTGCACGAGGGCTCAACATTAATGAGTCATAGTAGGTGGTTTGTTCATGATAAAAAAATAACTAATTAATACACTTGTTGATTACACTTTTCGTGTGTGACCAATTCTAAAGTGTGAGCCTCCTTTTCAGGAATGACACGCCCTTAAAATTCTCTTAAATAACATACATGCTACATAGGCCTTCTTTCTACAAGGGTTCATTTTTCATAATTTTATGAAGCCTAACATAGTTTTTAACTTTTAGAATAAGACATCTCAGTGGTAATTCGTCATCATCTACTAACCCTGAGAAGAAGCAGAAGCCTCAAAAAGTCATTGAGAGGAAGATAAGTGTGGGATCACATAAAATATTATATATAAGAAATTTTTTCACTTAAACAAACCACTTGAAACTTAAATTCACTTTACATAATCTAGACTTGAAAACTAACTTCCACATAAGTAAATTATACATAAGTGATAATTTTACCTTAAAGAAACAACATATACAAGCAAATTTTTACGTAATTAAATCACACATGAAAGTTCAATTTTACTTAAGTAAACCACACATGAAAGCTAATTTTTTATTTAAGTAAACCACACATGAACATTAATTTCACATTGTCTAATCGTGCATGAGATTATAAATGATAAATGAAGTGTTATGAATGATCAATGATAAATGACATATCTTGTTATCTTACAATAATTTGAGGAAAGAATGGAATGGTGTCAATCCTTTAGTGCACTCGATTCGCAAACTGGAGAGGAAGAGGAGGGCTTCAGTTCTTATGCTTGGCGTGGGAGGTGAGAGTGAGAGAAAGTGAGACCAAATAATAGGGAGACTATTGTCAGTGAGAGACTGAGCAGGTGATCCTTTTTAATGGCAAGAGAGAAGATATGATGTGGGAAGCATTGGAGTTTTAAATAGGAGTGGGAAGAAGTTGAAGCGAGGTATTGGTTGGGAAGCACCTAGGCACCATCTAAGGAGAAGCCAATGTGTTGCTCTTTTGGCTTTGATGGCTGAGACGAGCATGGTGGGAAGAAGTTGAAGCGAGGTATTGGTTGGGAAGCGCCTAGGCACCATCTAATGAGAAGCGAATATGTTGCTCTTTTGGTTTTGATGGCTGAGACGAGCATGAAGGGGTGTAGCTATGATAGTCGCACTAGCATATCTATGATGAAAGTCATGTAATTACGTCGTAATGGAGAGGTGCATGGGCGTCACATGGGAGGTGCTAAAGTTCCCATCCATCTATTGGGCATGGGAGGAGGGTAGCTGCGATGTATCTACACTAGTTAGTATATGTGCCACTATTAACATAGCTATGCCAATAATGTTGTACCTATACTATAAAGTGGTCTAGCTATGTCGATTAGAATTTTGGGATGTCCAAATGAGGCCGAGCTCCTTTTGAGTCATGTAACTTTCATTTGTATGGAACACCCACCAAAGGACGGATGGATGAAAGCTTTATCCGTGAGAGAGAGAGAGAGAGAGAGAGATAGAGAGAGAGAGAGATGCCCAAAAACGAATTGCCAGGTCCCCTCCTACACCTCCACATCTCATCCATGTGTCCTGTAATAGAAGCCATGTGGCCCCCAAGCTTTTCTTACTTGTTTTTGATAGTTTATAGTACTATTATATATGATTGTCTAACATTCAAGAAATATCAAAGAAATTGTATCTTTTGCTAAGTGCTTATTAAGGAAATATCAAGAATTATGAAATGTCATTAAAAATAATACGTGATTAAATTCATAATTTGTTATTAATCCCTCCTCCTAGTAGGAATTACAACTTTAAGCTTGTCTACATCTCTAATTAGTATTGATAGTGGACAAAAATATATAAAAACCTCATTTCTCATAAATTTTTCAGCTTGTCATAACACTGCAAATGAAGTATTTATAAATTTATGAGGATTTATATATATATATATATATTCATAAATCACGTGTACATCAATCAGTTTTATCATCTCTGTCCGACATATGATTGGTTTAACATTTTTATAAATTATAATGCTAATTTATGAGGGTTAAAAAGTTTATGATAAGTGTGAATATATTTTATAATATGGAAAGGTAGTTTGATGGCCTTGGTTAGCGTGTCGTGTTGATATAGCCGAAACCGATGGGAATTAAATGCCGATGTTGATGTGTAATGGTTCATTTTGGACTTAGTCGGACTTAGTCCAAGGCCGGCCACATGTGGGTGCTTTTATTTTGTTTTGAATTGTATTGTATTGTCATTATCATAAATATTTTTTTATGATTAGATTTCAATTTTTAATTCTTCATTTAGTCGATCAAATCTATTAACCGAAGAGAGTTGGAATGGCCCATTTAGGAGGGCTTCATAAGCCTACGAGGCCCAATATCAATATGTCCTGATCAGCTTATGCAATGGATTCACTGTTTAAATAATTAATAAATGAAATGGCCCAAAACCTGACAAAGCTTTACTATCGGAAATACAACAGTGATTCAAGGAAATTTATTGTAAAATGGTGCCCTTTGAACTCAAAATATATTGTGATTAATGTTGCAATATTATTGGATATATATATATATATATAATATGATTGTTTTAAATATTGAAATAATCATTTCTTATAAGGAATATCCATCAAAATTTAAGGAACTCAATCATCCAAATTGATAGTTATTGTTATCATTTCTTATAATTGATAGTCATTGCTACCATCCAAATTGATGGTTAACTGATAGTCATTAGATGTCCATGATTTGGTAACAACAATTAGATTATAATAGTTAAATGATAATGACTATATAATGACAGTCATATGATGTTGAATGAATGATAATACTTGGATTACAGTGGACTGGTAATTGCAATTACTAACACTAATTGTTGAATAGAGCTTTATGTATGTAAAAAGCTCTAAAGGTTTGTGTTGGCCTAATTTTTTAATAAGGTCTATTTTTCCTTCCTAATTTTCACCGTAGAGAATAGGATCCAACCTTAAGTTTTTCTTAGAGGCTATCCTAGAAAACTAGTGGTTGGTTGAGACCTAAAGTTAAAACTTGAACCAAATCCTCACTTCCATTTGTTTGAAATATGCTTGACTTTAATCCTTAGCACATGATATGGTTTTGAGTTGATCATGGCCAAGTTGTTAAAATTAAGAGTTGAGTGCTCTACAGGTTTTAAGATATGCTTTTAGGTGACCCATTGAGCTTAAAAACTTGACTTCAAGGCTTGGGTCTTTTGAATCTTGACTTACACCAAAGACTAGGGTGGATAGAGTTTTTTTTTTTTATTTGGCTTGGTCAACCTAGGGGGGACTCTATGGGACCCACTAAATCATTTTGGACCACTCCTTTGACACATTTTATGGTCTAAAGAGAGCATATTTAGTTTGATGCTCATTTTGAATCATAATTGAACAATTCTAAAGAAATTAAAACTTTCTCAAATTCTTCCAAGAAATAAATCAATATATCCAAGTTAGATTCTTACTCAAATCCTTCATTCAGATATCATTTGCTCTTCGCTTATGCTCTACACAAATTCAACTCCAATTCTACACATAAATGAATTTTAGCTATTATCTAAATCTTTCTTAAAATAGCATGAAATCCTTTACTAAGTCGTCATCCAAACTTGTTTCAAAGAGTCACCTCCAAATCTATGTTGAAAATCCACACAATTGATCCATGAAAAATTTTACAAATTCAACAATCCAACTCCAAATTTAAAAATCTCAACAATCAAATAACTATCATATAGCCACACATTCTATGAAAATCCAACCACATAACAACTTTAATGATAGTTGAATTCATGTACAATTTTAGTTACATTTCAGTTATAAAAAAATCTCCATACTTTGCTAAAATTCTGACCAAATCCATTACTAGACAACCGATGTAACCATGCTTGAACCTAGTACAATTCAATTAAAATTTAGCCATTAATTCATGCTTAATCTTGTTGCTATGCTGCACTAAATCTGATTATAAATTTGCACTCAAGCCTTACATCAAATTCTATTTCACAAGTTTGCTTAACTATAACATTAAAAAATCAATCCAATCCAAATTTAATTCAACATAAAACCCAAGTTTAAAACTATTCTTTAACTCGCTCTAAATCAACCTTAATCTTATGCCAAATATATTATATACTAGTTCAAATACCAATACATTGGCAAATACTATGTTGCCCAAAGCTTCCCAAAAGCCTTCAACCATCTTTAGACCCAACCAGAGTCCAACCAAAACACTCTTGAGTGATAGCTAGCACAACAAACTTCCTACCAGTTGTAATTAAGGTCCATAAGGCATCCTCTCATTTATCAACCCCTAAGCACCTCGTTGTTCCCTACCTTGCGAGCTGAAGCCACCTCAACACCAGATCTTTGTGCATCTTTGTGCCAAGAACCAAAGATCTACTTACCTACCTCAACCTATAAATAACACATTACCTCCATCCAATTCCCACTTAATAAAATCTTGAAATTCAAAACCCATATCTCTTCTTATTGCCTCTTACTCATTCCACCACTTCCTTTAGCTTATCAAGACCATCTAAAAACCCTAGAATTCCATGAAAATGTCATCTTCGACTACAACTTAGTTGAACCATGATACATCTTATTCCCTTAAAGCATCACTCAATCCTCACATCTAAGGATCCTAAAAGCTTCAGTGAAGCTTCAAACTAAGCCCTCCATCAGTTGCCCATTAAATCAACCATATAAGACTCGGCTTGGTAGAGGGTGTTGAGGTCAATAATAAAATGATTGGAAGCACGGGTGTTGAGGTACCAATCCTGATTCCAGCTTGATGAAGCGAGGAGTGCTTTATGTTTGGCTGGCTTGTCAGGTTGATAGTTGATGTTCAGTCATTGCCAATAATCATAAGTGATATGCTATCTTTTATAGATGATTTTGGCATGTGCTTGGCGGGGATGTGCGTTGCTATTTTTGTTGTAGGTCGAGTGCGTTTTTGGATGGGTTGGCGCTCCTTCCACACCCAAGGTAGGAGGCAACGTTGAGTTATAGATGATTTTGGCATGTGCTTGGCGGGGATGTGTGTTGCTATTTTTTTTGTAGGTCGAGTGGGTTTTTGGATGGGTTGGTGCTCCTTCCACACCCAAGGTAGGAGGCAACGCTGAGGTCATGTGTGAATCTTGTTGTTGTATACTGATAGGATTATTATTGGAGATGTTTATCTCTTCGATGTTGAGGAGTGAATATATACCCTCAAGGCTGATAGGAGTGAGAGAGGTATGGATCGTTGTTTTGAACGTCTGACATGCCGATGGCAGCCCTTTTAGAGAGTAGAGTACAATGCCCTCTACGTCTACGAATGAACTAGATGCAACGACGTTATCTACCAGGACTTTGATTTGTGCTAAGTATTGTGCCATGGTCTAGCTCTTCATCAACACATTGTGTAGCTCATTTTTGAGTTGAAAAATTTTTGATCTATTTGTGGCTTGCAATAATTTTCTTAAAGTTATTCAGCTTTCTTATCAACTATCAAGATTAATAGCGAAGGGCATTATAGTGTTTGATACGGTGGATAGAAGGGCTACTGCCATATTTTAGTCTATTAGCACCTATGTGCTCTGTGTCCTATTGATGATTGATATTTCAAATTCGTTTTTTTTTGTGTTGTGGGGCAGTTTATTTATAGATCCATCAAAGAAACCAATGAAGCCATTGGCCTTGATGATTTTCAGGACTTAAGAATGCCACAATGGATAGTTATGGGTTGAAAGGGAGGTGGTGACTGCATTCTTAATACAAGAGATGAACTTGAGGGAGGGAGAGATCGATTGCTTTTCAATGCTGAGAAAAGTTCGACCCTCGTTGAGAGTGGAGGTGGGGGAACCTTCCATTATTATGGTAAGGCAAGGTGGTCTGATACCATGTAAAGAAACAGAGAGGAGGGGAATTCAAACTCACCAAGGCAAGGAACACTTTGCGGTCTATTGTTGTAACACAGAAAGGTGGAGCACACGGAGGCTAAAACTCAAAAGGTAAATTTCCTCCACCTTTAGCTTTCAGCTACAAGTCGTTTTATAACAAAAAGAGAAGCATCTAGAAAAAAACACATGGTAAGGTAAAGATGATAAAATAATGATAACGGAAAATCAGTTAGGATATTATGTGTTGTTCTTTTTAAGGTAGCAGAGAGCAATCCTTTATGAATTCTACCAGAACTTAATGATTTCTTTGGTCTTATTTGGAGTCGATTTGAATCTATTTTAATGTATACAGTTTTATCCCAACGATACTTTCAGATTCACAATAAATATATTAAGATCAGAGCTCTAATGATACTAATGTAATTTCAAAATTTCCCAACACAAATGCTATCTGCAGATTCGTACTCAGCCGAATTACAATTTAATGAATTTGATGCAAACTCCCTTGAGCAAAACAATACAACAATTTTTTAACAATTTAAATCACCTACATAAAATTTCTATCATACCATATAACCTTCACCATTGAATTTTCGATCTATTAATATTTTCTTAAAAAGCTTTTAATGCATGCATATGACAAGAAAATAATGTAGGGATAGTGACAGTAGGATTACAAGTTTACATGTAAGATACTATTTATAGAAAATAGAGACAAAATTTTGACGAGGATATGCACATTCAAATTTAATTAATATATATTCTATAGCTTTCTGGATTTTTTAATTTAAATGACTGAAATATTTAATTTTATATATATCTATATATATA